>NC_066833.1:6213455-6423168 GCF_001640805.2 Lates calcarifer
GTGTCCATTTTCTGAATTGGTAAGTCAATATGTCTGTTTTAGTTACCAGCTGACGCAGTTAATGATATGCTCTTTGGTAGCACCTGTGGTTTGGAGATTTTTAACACGATAAAAGCCTAGAAAGCAAGTGGCAACAAATCTTGTTGTTTCAGGTGATTAACCAGCAATTTGCTAAAACATTGTCGTCCAAAGTACAATGAAAATCATGCAAATTACAGACCTTACATGCACATCTTACATGCATGCATGAGTGAACACACATGACTGTTTTGACAACTGCAATAGACAAGTATTATTTTTCAACCAATCTATCACAAAAAAAAATTATTTAGTGAGGAAAGAGACTGAAAACCTCTCTTCTTATGTCTCATGTGACCATCTGCCGTACACTCTCCAGATTCAAATAATCATCATAGATGCTATGGACAGTGTAGTGACTAATGAGCATGTACGTGTGGCCAAACAACATCACTCACTTCATTTCTATCACAACTCCACCAAACTGTCGTCCTATCAACAGTTGATCTTCTCAGAGAGAGCCTGGGAACTCTGCAGCAGATAAGCTCATCTAAGCTGTTTTCAGAGCATTAGAGGAGATAGATGAATAGATTGGCCTTTTGCTCTATTGTTGTAGTGTGTGAGTGAATATGTATGTGTGTGAGTGTGTGTGTGGAAAGTGGTGTGCACTCCTAAGCCATCCATGAAGTAATTAGGTTGGATTATTATTTAGGGTTTCTGAGGGTGACCTAGTATAAAAACATGCATGGGTCTATTTTCATCCATGCTGTTTGAAGTCCACAGACATATGCAGTATGAGGACAGTGTATGAAGCCCAATAGCATTGCTGGTTACAGTAGAGGAGATTAAAAAACACACCACCAGAGAATCTGTGAATTTTCTCTGTGGGAAGTGGGAAATGGTCTATTACAGACACAGTGTTGGAAACAATGCACTGGGGCAAACAGCTAGCCGGAGGGAGATGTGGATCAGTGACAAACACTGATAGGTATGACCTCTGACATATTGGAGAGCATGAATCAGCACTGAGCCTTGATATGATCTGGCATGGGAAAACTCTGGGATGGATTACAGTAGAAGAAAAAGGAGGAAAAAAGAGACAGTGGATGGTCACATATTTTATTGTTCACAGGAAAATGTGGTGGGATGCAGCAGGAAAAAGGGTTCAGGTCAGGGAAACTCTACAGCATTTCCCTGTAGCTACGTGAAAGTGCACATACTTTGAGATGCTGGCCACATAAAAATTACAAGCTTTGTTGCAATGACAAAATGTGGAGTAAAACAGCTGCAGCTGATGTGCAGTGTTTGTAATGGGAAAAATCTTGAGGACCTATAATGTAAAGCTGTTTTTTTCCTTTTAAATCAATATTACTCTTGTGATCTTGTAAGCATATATGCTGAGATTAATGGCTTTCAGCACCCTGTGGCCCAAATAGCAAATAATAAGTATTATTATTCCAGTCTTCAGAGATGAGATAAATTACCTCGCCTTTACTAGATGTTTTGGTTGGATTGCAACACCAGTTTATTAAAGGTTAAAACTATACAAACCTATTACTATGCCAGCACAGTTGCTCACTGCACATCACAGTGTGAAGATGTAAATGGCATGCAGTCTGATATCATATACAGCTTCCTGTTTCTCATATTGGTTTGATGATACCAAATGGCTACCACCAATCTTTTGTATGCCAGCTGAATCTTCACCAGCAGATGCTCTCTATGTTTTCATCAGACAGATAAGTGCTCTGTCTTCTCTGTTCTCATCAAAATGTCGCCGTCCCGAAGATGCTTAAGGCTGTGGAGATGCAGACAACAGTGGCTACTGATATGAGCTGTGTTTTGTGGTTAGAGTGTGTTGCTGCTGATGATATCTTGTGGTTAATTGTTCTGCTGACAGGAAGGCTTTAGAGAACACTGATGGTACAAGAGATGTGCTGCAGACTTGCTGCAGAAAGGACAAAAAGGAATAAATAGATTAATGTTTTGAAACAAATCAATACTGCCTCCTAAACTGAAGATCTTGAAGGTCTCCCTACTTTGCAATAAATCTTTGGAGTTACTCTCTAACTTTCTCTTTCATTTCTGTTGAAGGTGCCCTCTTGTAAAAAACAAGCTTTTTTAAAAAAAAAAAAATTGCTTGTCTTTTTTATCATCAGCTTTTTACAATTGTATGGATATTTTTGAATTGTCAAAAACAGAAAATAAATGTTACTTAAATATGCTTCTGTGAACATGAACAATGAACAACAGCTGCACATAGAAATATTTCCATAACCACTTATCATAATTTCAATCTCAACACCAAAACCTGTTCTGCTGTCACACCAGTTCCCTAAAATGAAAATGCAATGCAATGTACCCATGCATTGCTCCTTTTGTCCAATTAAGAGGACTTAAACAAAAATTAGATTTATCTTGCAGAACACTTTTCAGCACACAAAGTTTTCAGATGTGGCGATGGAGCAAAAGAAGATGTGGCTTTCAGTTTCCACATGTTGATTGAAAGAGATAAAGGGCTGTTTGAGGAAAATGAAGGAGAGAGAGAAATAGTCAGAAAGACAGAGAGAGATCATGAAAACAGAGAGAGACAAGTCGTTCAGTTTATCAAAGCTATTTTTAGCCCAGGCCTTGTTATGTGATGCTGCTATTTCTCCTCAACAGTAGCTGAAGCTCTGCTATGGCAACACAGGCTTTAATGACTGACTTTGCCTCTGAGTTTTTGTGTGTGTGTGTGTGTGTGTGCGTGTGTGTGTGTGTGTGTGTCTGTGCCCCTTTATGGTCCGCTGCCAAGAAATAAATAGAAGTGTCCATTAGTCTCCTCTGTATGACCATCTTCAAAGAATCACTCACAAACTTTCTCTCTCTCTTTCTTTCTTACACACACATATGCACATTGGTTAGATGACACATACTGTAATTTTCAGTTTCTTTTCAATTAAATTTGACTGTAAAAATCCCCCCAATTCACTATAAGAAGTTTTGTTGACTTCTGGTGAATTACAAGTCTTCTAGCTTAAATGAGCAGTAGGTTGTTTGCTTTACCCTCTGTTAAGAGCCATAGGAGCATCCCCTGAATTAAAGTGGCAGGAGATATGCTACAGTTAAACTGTTAAAATGACTTGATGTTTAGGCATAAAAGCAACCTAGTTAGGCGTAAGACAAGATTGTAGTTTGGGTTGAAATAAGTACTTTGTTTAGGTCATAACAAATGGCTTGAACAAATGGTCTATAGGGTTATTTTTAAAATAATTTCCATGTATGATTAAAAACAACACTGATGCAAAAAAAAAAGCAAATAACAGTTAAATTCCCTCTCTTTATGACACAATGGAATATTACAGTAATGACTGAAGCCTTTTCATTTTCTCTTCTTAACACTTGCTGCCTGGAAGCTCTTTCCTGGGAAAAATTCCTCTGGTGCGAAGTCAGTGATGTATTTTACATCTAAGTTTTTTTTTTCTCAAATAAACAAAAGCAGAGGAACTGTGGATAGTTAGCATGACCAGTGATAGATAACATGGTTGAATGGAAAAAGTAAATTAAGCCACCCACTAAACTCAGTCTGTGTCCAAACTGCTCTACATTCTGAATACTAATTCAACTTTTGAGTATCAAGTGTGTTCACAATGGACAAGACAATGACAAAAGTGACTGTTCATTGTTTGCTTCTTGCTCTGTCAGACTTTGTTCTAGCAATAGTGCCATGCTCTGACATCTCAGTGAGGACATTAGAAACTATAATAAACCAGATTTATTCTTTACAAAGCTACAAATTAAAAAGTGACAGTCAGTATTTTTTGTAATAATGTGAGTCCAAGTGGATGACAATATTTGTGACTGTTGTGGGATTTTATATGTGGACCATATACCCTGACTGCACATGTGTAAAATGTATCCAGCTTGCAGTCTGTGTCTATATCCAGGGCATTTACTAGGCAGTTGTTGTGTCAGAGTCTCATCAAGCTGTTATCAAACAGCTGTTGATGAGCAGAGATGTACAGTAAATCACGTGACTTCTGAGCGCTGCTGTCTCTTTCACTGTGATGCTTTTCCAGTTCTGTAGATGGTAGTTTAGATGAGAGAAGACATGAGTCATAATTTTTTAAGGGAAGTGAGAAAAGTCCCTTCACCCTGGTCAGTAACAATCAGGCAAAACGCCTCCAGTCTGTGGTAAATTATGTAACTTTCTCCCAAGGTGCACTCTGGATGTCCTTTTTGTTTCAGTGAGCGACTGAAGAGCAGCTTCAGTTTAAGGCTCCATATTAATTGCTCACTGTTTCCACTTATTACTTCTTGGTGATTTATCATCCTGTTTCCAGGATTTGGAATTGTATTCCAAAAAACAGAACTGTGTATGATAAATCAGCAAATGCTGTATATTCTCATTTTTGTTGATATGCTTTTTTAAAAAAAAAAAAAAAATATGATAATATCTTTGGATAAAAATGTAGATTATACAGCCATTCCACCAGCAAGAACCACACACTTTCTTTGAGGTGGGAAAAGACACAGTATCAACCATGCAGAACAGTTTGATTTTCTGGTTTCTCAGCATATCCCACAAGCTTTTATATGTACAAGGTTATGGTTTTATGGCACCATGTAACTCATTTTTAGCTCTGATCTGAGGTAATTAGGAGAAACAGCCACTTCTGTGAAGATTTTGTGGTTTGGGTGATTTGAGGTAGGGGAGTTTTATTCTAGAATTTGTTAAAACACTGGTACGCTTCTCTGTGCTCAGTGCCACACTTGTTGAATGCTCCTTCTCTCTGCATGCATGTATAATTAAGCCACCTACAAATTACACACATTTTACATATTCTGTACCCTGCTTTTTGCCTCATAGGCAAATTAGAAGCTGTAATTTGACTATGAAAGATATGTAGAACAACTGCAGGCTAAAAAAGCTTACCCAGTTTTAAAATACCGACATCTGCATTTCAAAGTCATACTTTTTCATTAAAGTAGCGTTTATATGGTTATGAGAGTGTGGTTTTGTCTCAGCACACCCAGTCATCTTTGGCTTCTGATCACAGATGCACACATGCTAAAAATCTCAGTTAACCACAGTTATCATTCCTGGTCAAAATGAGAAGATTTTTGCAAACATTTCTCTAACTACCAGGATCTCATTTCCTGGACTTTAACCTGCAAAAAAAAAAAAAAAAAAAAAAAAAAAACCCAACAGCAAAATCTTAGCTGTCTCTAATTTCAGATGGTAACATTTCCTCAGAGTGAGAGTCACTCATCAGTGATGAGGAGGATGATGTATGATACAAAAACCCACCACACATTCTCACATGCACACAGATGTTGACACAGCAGGATGGCTGTGTTTCAGGGCATCAGGCCAAAAGCCCTTTCATCTACAGTTCGATCTTGGTTGCTGGTGCACGTTTCTCTGCCATTTTGTTTTGACAGGGCACATGACTGAATGTGCAGCAAAAAGCAATTACAGTGCTCATGGCTTCAGAGCGCTTCTACAGCACATTTAAAAATAGCAACAGGCGTTCCCTGGAAAGAGAGAGGGACAGAGCTGGAAGTGTGTTTCTGTGTGTGACTGACACATTTTTGTAACTGTGAGTATTTGTAAGTTAGTACGTGATTACTGGGTTTGTGTCACTGTGTATATGTGTATTGGTTTGTGTGTGTGTGTTCTTAAATTGAGGTGGGTTAATTGTGGCTAGAAAATGGAAAATGTTCAACATTGCAATTCTGGTCCAGGTGCTGGTTTATTTCTGGCACAGTATAGCCAAGACGTGCCATCTAGTCTCATTAAGACACACATACACACACATATGCATGCATGCCTTTTAATAAAATCCAGACCATGCCCTCCCTGCTCTTTCTGGGTTAGTGAAGCCACAGTGGGACGAAATCCCGTCAAATTTCAACTTTACTGAGCCGCTCCCTTGAGCTCGGAGCAGCTTTTCTCTTCCTGTCCTCTGTAAGCTGTTGCGCAATCTCCATCCACATGACCATTCAGAGTCAATGGAATAAACTGTATGTTTATTTGCCAATATGGTATTGTGTATGTATTATTTCATAATAATGAAAAGAATCAAAATGCTTTTAAAATATGATTAAAAAGCACTTCTGTTACGACCTAGCCCTATTTCACATTCATGCTCAGCCTACAGTTTTCTTGTTGGCCTCTCACCAGCTCTGACCTTTGACCTCTTGATTATTGGCTGCATATTATGTTCATCATCCATGTCAGGAAGCTCATTCTGCTGTAATGCTTTTAGAGTAACATAAAGGGGAAAACCAAGCTACTCAAGAAACACCAAAAATGTGAAACGTAGCTCTCAGCAGATTTAATTTTTCCTCATGAGTTGAGCATCCACTAATGATCCTGACCTCCTGATGGAATGCAGGCTTTGACCTCTGACCATCAACCTCTGGTGGGCTGATAAGAATCGCCTGGAAGTGATAGCAGCTCATGCACAGTGCCCAGCAGAAGCAATGAATTTGAGCGCTGACTGATGTGCTCACACGACAAACACAAACACAGTGCACATATGCAGACAAAAGCTGGCAGATGGACTTCACGATTAGACAGACACACACACCATAAGTGGCAAATGGTTAAGGCTGCAGAATGAAGTGTAGATAAACACACTTATCCATTCCTCTAAACATTCCCGATTAGCTTTTCTTTCTCGGCTGCCTGTCTGACTCCTCCAGCAGAGAGACAGAACAAGTGCCATCATGAATTACCAAGTGACTCTCTCTCCTACTTTCTCTCTGCTTTGCTTTCAAACACATTATTGACACGACAGTCTCATTCAAGCCACTATTGTTCAGTGGCATTTTAAGGGGAGTGCTCGAGGTAAAATTTTCTCTGTCATACAAATAAATGTCCATTTGGCCAAACATCATTGTCACATCATCATTGTTGTTGCTAAAACAGACAAGTGAGTCAACCTTCTTATATTTCATGAGGGCTTTTCCTTCTGTTGTTTTACAACACACAGAACTGATCATTTCACTGGCGACTCATTCATCATTGAAAGCTTTTAGGGAAACATCAAGCAGCCTACAAAAACACACAAACACGCTTGTTCACCCTGTCTCTGGTCAAAATAAAGTTTCAGTGCAGTTGCAGTGCAGTAAGTAAAATACAGAGCAGAAAAGAAAGGTAATCAATCACAGAATAACAGTACATGTTTCATTGAATTTGAGATTATCAAGAAGTTAGTTAAGTGCATCTTAGCACTTAAATGTTGCTTGTTTGGTCTTGACTATGGATACAACTAGCTGCGTGACCTAGTGGATTTACATTGTTAAGGGCATCTCAGGTACTAACTTCCATGATCAGTGACAGCTAGTATGACTTCCTGAACAGGCTAAGAAAATAGGGTTATCTATATTTTTCTGATTATAGAATTGTCAAGAATATAAGTGATCTCTGTTCAACTCAGTGCAGAAACACCCAGGAATTAGTGGCAAACATCACAGATGGAGGCAACAACAATCAAGCAGAAAAGATGTCAGTGCAAAAGTCCATTATGTTACAACTAAAAATAAATGAACTCACTCAACATTTACTTGTAAGCTGTTTGGAATATTCCAACTTGACTGGAGATGACCACTGTGATCCTGAATGAAGTAAACCTGTCTAATTCTTTGCTCCACCTTATCAAGCTGTCAGACTTGTTACTGCCAGGTCTGATGAGGTCAGGGGTTTAAAGCCCCCTCAGAGGGCTTAGCTGATGGACCGGATATGAGCATATATCAAATGGCTTTGTCTGGTTAGTGACATGATTGCCTTGGCTGGCTGTTAGCAGGGGGCAGTTTGATTGACTGGATGATTCTCTGTGAATGACTAAAGGAATACCCAGTGAGAAGCAATGAACTGAAATAATGATAATTATTATCAGTATCATATATGCAAAAAGCCCCAGGTGACATCTTCAGATAGGGGTTTTTTTATTCATTACACTACCAAATCCAAACATATAAAACAGAGAAATTCTCACATTTGAAAGTCTGGAACTAGGAAATATTAAGCATTTTTGATTACTTTTAAAATGAATTGAGGCAGCTCCATATGCACACAGTTTCCCAGCGGAACTGATCATTTCACTGGAAGCCCGTTTTTCATTCAAGATTTTAGGAAAGCCTACAAAAATGCATGAACGAGTTCCTGCATGCTGTCTCTAACTCACCAACTGATCCACTGCACGAGAATCTAACTGTCTGGGAGCAATCCTCGCTTCAAGGGACCACTTTGTATTTGGAAATAGAATTATTTAAATTCACTGGCATCTCCTCAGCTTTCTTTAATTGTAAGTCATGCTCATTTTCTTTTCAGAAAACTCATTTTGCTCAGATAAGTAATCTTTGTTGGTCTCTGTGGTAAAAGGGTCACACATAACCACATTTACTTTGGGAAAGAATGTTGCTGAGATGTTTTAAGGATGACCTTTGAATAGACCCTTCATAGTCAAAGCCCGAAGGAATTTTTCCCCTGAACGTACATAGAATTAACTTTTAGATGCTGACATTACTTTTTCTGTTGTTTGGAAGAAGACTCTAAATATCAGCCAACTAAGTTAAGAATGGTGCCAAAGATGTATGCAAACATTTCCTGGCAGCATGCCCTGTGATTACATCAATAATTCTAAGGCAACTCCATACACAAAGTTACACTGTGTATCAGTGAATGCAAACATTCCGCCAATCAAATATTTAAGACAGAACATCAACCAACATGAGATCTTTATGAACCCAATCTTGAACCATGCAGTAACCCTGCAGCAATATCGTTGGCACTCTTGATCATTTTTGTTAGGTTTGGACAAAAAATCCACATGTTGTTGGAATATTTTTGTATTGTTTATGGAAGAACGTCGCTGCAAAGTGCTGTTGAAGGGTTGTGCTAACATTTATGGAGGTCAAACGTGACTGATTCCTGTTTAAGAAAAGATAAATTAGAAGATAACCTTTGTTTAGAGATGTCAGTATTTAGCTGAGGGGGTCATCAGGGTCAGCCTGCAGAACTGAAGACCTGCAGTTCCAGTATATACCTCGGAAACAGACAGCTGAATAAGTGTGAGAGGGCATCATTAAGTGTGGTTCAACCTTATAGCCAAAGACATAATATTTCAATATACAACAATATCACATTCATTCATTCATTGTTACAACCTCAGTGGTGCAGTGGTTAGCACTGTCACCAGAAAAAAGGTTCTGGGTTTGAGCCCTGGTTCAGGCCCGGGGTTTTTCTGTGTCTGTTTCTAAATTGGCCGTAGGTGTGAATGTGAGTGTGATGAATGGTTGTTTGTTCATATGTTGGCCCTGCAAAATGGACTGGCGATCTGTACAGGGTGTACGCTGCCTCTTGCCCAATGACAGCTGGAGGCTCCAGCCCCCCCACCTGCGACCCTTAACAGATAAGTGGAAGAGATAATGGATGGATGGATGGATGGATGTTACAACCTCTTCTGAGCTTCAGTGAAACTCATTTTTGTGCAGTGCATCTGGCACTTCACTTTATAAACAACAACAAACAAAAAGAGTGACAAACTGGGCGTAAATTGAACACTCCAGCATCATCTGATATGAACATAAATTTGCAGGGGGAACCAGACCGGTAAGATTTACAGTGACATGGCAGGTAGTGTCAGGTAAGATGTAAGACATCTCATTCATTTGATTATCCTGAACAACTTGCCTTACAGACTGTGACTGACGCCCCTGAGGCATTTAGAGGAGAACCAAAAGAGTTTTTCTCTAACATTTTGCATTTTGAGGAATGTGGTTGGGGAAGGAAATATATCAGGAGAGTCCAATACTTTTTCTCTAAATAATTAACGTAGATTATATATGCTTAACTTTCTAGAAATGTAAAAATTACTACAATGGATGTTGGAGCTTTTCCCCACAACCCTAACACTGTATGCCCATATGTCTCAGACAGTCCTAGTAATTGTTCATTCATTGTCTGACTAGTTGATCCCAACTCCCATGCTCACACAGGACCCCTGCTGCTGTCACACAGAAACCCCATGTGGTTGAACCTGCTGCTGACACCAGCATGACCTCTCAGTCCTGTGTTAGCCCTGAGGACATGACTTAACCTGTCCTGTTGCATCCCCCAAATGATGTCTCTCTTATTTTGCCCAAGAACACACACACACACACACCACACACACACACACACACTTAACAGTCAATTGTCAGACTACCCAACCAAGAGGGTGGAGTGCAGTGCCTGAGAATTGAACCCAAGACTACAAAAATTCAGAGTGCCTGTAATGGCCCTGCACTTAGTGGACATGCCACTGCCCATACAGGTGTGGGCCCTGCACTATGTGTGTGAATAATACTGTAATATAATACAATAATACTGTAATATGATATAACAATTCTATTAAAACATATTATATTATAAACATATTAATATTTAGAATAAAATAAATATACCACATGCATATTTTTTGCAAGCATGTCATATGATGTTCACAACAAAACTGAGCCATGAAGCTAAGCTACATACTGCTCCATATGTGACAGAGTGATATACCATCAGGATAATACAGTCACAACAACAAAAACAACAATAAAGCGTGAACATACACATTGTAGTGTGTCAATAGCATCCCTAACTCTGTAGGGAGACTGCGCTAATCAGATTAGCAGGGTTAGAAGGTCTGGGAGGTGGAGGGCTCTATGTGTGTGTGAGTGAGTGTGTGTGTGCCCAACAAGATAGCAGATGTAATGGGCCAACAGCCAAGCTTAGGCCGTCTGTTTCTCCGATTTCTGTCTCAGAATCTCTCTGTCTGACTGACTGAATGATCACCAGTCTGTTTGTTTGTCTGTCTGAGAAGGGTGGGGTTTAGGACAACAGTGAGGTATCAGAGAATGTTGGACCAGTGTAAACTTAAATTATTGTTACAAAATTACATAATAGTCCACTTACCTCATGTAAACTCTTGTAGTATCAAGTCATGGACATAGTTTTTGTTTTATCTGACAATGATTTGAGACGCAGTATTAGTCTCTGTGATTTCCAAGTACAGTGGAGGCAAAAAGAATTTAATTTGCTGTGCTCATAGCATTGAAAAATGTCTTCCACTGAACAAAACAGTCCTTAAAAAACTTTTGTGATAAACAGCCAGTAAGGTTTGTAGACACATTAGATCTAAGCAAATAACAGTGAATCGTCATAATTAGAGATACCACTAGGGGTAAGTAATGTTTTTTCTTGTTTGTGTAATTTGAACATTTAAAGTGCATTGACCGAAGCACAGTTATTCACACTCTACAGTTTTGTCAGCACTTTTGCTGATTTTTTACCAGAACCATCTTGTTTGAATTCAAGAGGCAGCAATAACAGTGAACAAGTTACTTATTGAAAAAAATAAAACACTTTACAAGCTGTTTTAGCAGACTGCTGTATTAAAATTTAAATACATGTGGGACACAGGACACAAACAAACTGACTCTAGTGTCAAAGGCCTACTCTGTATAGTCCCTTCCATCCTCGCCCCTCTCCTCCTGCTGGATTTTAAAAGACATTGTCAGTGAAAGCAATCCTGGCTACAGTTATGCTTCCTCCAAAATATTATATATAAGTATTTTGTAGAACACAGTTGCACACTCAGCTCATTTTAAAGGGGCAACTCTGAAGTAAAGACACATAAATAAGTTAATTACAGAAACTGAAAATAACTTAAAACTTTCTAACCTAACAGGATGACAGATTACATAAAGCTGTCCAGTAAACCAGCTGCTTTTTAGTCACAAGATTGTAATTAACAAACCCTAGTTGTAATTTAGTTGTTAGAACCTGAGTCAACCAAACAGAAAACCAAATGAAATTTTGGCTAAGTTTCTTGATGGGATGAAAAAAAAACCCAAATACTTAAACCAAATATCATACCCCTCGAGCCAGGTTTGTTAGAGGCAGTGGCTGGCTAACCCACAATTTCCATCTCCAGCAGAATGTTTTTTAGATGTCTTCCCTCCCTGTCCTCCACCTGAGTCACTCCCTTTCACCACAGGCTTTGTCTCAGTCTGGTTCACAGAGGCTGCCTCCGTCTGTCTCCTCCACTCGTCTCCATGGCCTGATCTGCCTCGGCCTCTCTGAGCCACAATGTTTAGACAAACTGAAGAAGACAGAGACACGCTGACTGTGGAGGAGAATGATGCTGAAATTTCCGCCTTCGCGTCCTCTATAACTAACCCTGATGTTTGTCTTAGAGGCTTTAAAGGCTGTTGTAAATCCCTGAGGAGTAAACAGATGATGGACTCAGAATGTGAACAGTAGAAATGAGGGGTTCCTCATTAATGCAACATTATACTCTAAACAGTAAAAGAACTTTGTGCAATGTTTTTTTGGAAATATGGACAGATCAGAGACACTGGACAGTTACATGATGTGCACTAACAGAGTTTTTCAAGTATCCAAAGAAATAAAAATAAATAAATAAAATAAATAAATACAAATTCCCATCCATTTGGTCATTTTTTCCAGAATTTGTCCAGCCATACTTCAAACATTTGTCGCCCAGAGGCCTGCGGATTATGCTGTTCAGGAGAAAAAAGGAAACAGTGGGTCTTTATTTTTAGCAGGCAACATGAAAGTCTGGCTTCTTAAAGAAGCAGCAGCAGTGCTGGCGGTGGTGGTGGTGGCATCCCAAAGTAGCAGATGCTGTTTTGGGTAACAGCAACTCCCTGTCTGCCTGAAGCATCTCTGTCATACATTACACATCTGTCTCTTCCTGAATCAATCGTTCCATCTATCTACTAGACCCTGTAGAACTACTCATCCCATCCTTGCGGCCCCTCCTCACCCTATCTGTACATGAGCGTGTGTATTTGTTTTCAAACAACGTAGGGAGGGAAAGGCAGAGTGCTTTTTATGTGGATATTCAACTGTGTATGTATTTATGTAGTGTGTGAGTGTGTGTGTGTGAAAGTGCATTTGTGCATGTGTTTACAGTGAAAAGTGCAACTCTAACACCCCAACACTACGCAGACAAGAATAAAGCCTTAATGTGCAGCTCCTGTCAGAGCTCTGGACTCTCTCCAGCTCATTTTACTCTCTCTGGAATTGACTGTTTGCCGTCCAAGTCAATACTCTTCCCGGCTTCAGGTTTTCAATAGCCTGACTCCCCGAGCGTGACGGAGACATTCCCTTTCAGGCACACTTCAAAGGAAATGTCAGATGATATTCACAAGGACACATATTGATTCTCTTGTCTTTCATACGAGGGGAGGCATCACTAGCACAGATTAGGCTTCCCATTTCTCCCTGACCTGAAGTCGCTTGGCTAAGCTCAGTGAAGGCATGAAGAGAATCTTGGAGTGTTTGGCTGCTTTCTGACAGTGAGGTGTGTGACCCACTTTGGGGATTTAGGCTGAATAAAAAGTGTGTTTTTAACTTATCACAGAGAAGTGTTTGCTTTTGCCATGGATACTGGAGGAAAAACCACTTTTTTTTATTGTCGCGACCCAGTGTCGTCCACTGAGTGGAACACTGAGGAGGTAGAAACAAAACAGTGCAGTGGCAGTCGTGGTCAACCAGCGGTGTTTCCAACCACAGCTCTGACACACCCTCAATTTAGTCTCACTTTTTTTTGCTTTGGATCCCTCCAGACAGGCAACTCCTGAAAAAAGCAGGAAACAAAAGCAATCATTTAACCCTTGAAACTAGGGCATTTCAAGTGCAGTTTAAGTTCAAGAATAAATATGACTTGGCCACACTGGACCTGTGATGAAAGGATGATTTAGTTGCAGAGAGATGGAATGTAGTTCTCTGCTCATCAAGAGTTGAAGCCATTCTCCAGACAGAAGCAACAGTATTCCCCAGCTGTTGTTTCATGCAGCTTGTGACATGATCAAAGGGGAAGGCCAAGTACTGTCAATGTTCTTATCATCAGATGCATGCCACTTTTCAGGGGACAGATAAGATGGAACAATTGTTGCATACCTATATGTTTGTGCAGAGGAGACAATGGCCTACAAAGGCTGATGTGGGAAAGTAGACTAGTAGACTAGTAGACACATTACATGATATGGAACATTTTTTGCAAAGGCGGACAAATAGCTGTTAAAAGGAAATTATGAAAACAAACAAATGGATTTCCAAAGAAATACTGACTTTTAATGGTTATCTACAAATCCTAACTGTGAAACCAATGGACATAGAAATTTAATCCCAAATCCTAAAACTGTGTTTGTATGGCCAACAAATCACTTCAACTTTAATGGAGGTGTGCACTCTCCAATTACCTTCAAATTTTTGAAAGTAAACACTCCCACTCTCACAGGAAGTTATCCTACAGTGAGGTATACTGTAGCTGTGGCTTTGAGGTAAATGTATCATGCAACATGCCAATGCAGAAAAAAATACTGTGGACATTCTTCCTCATCAGTCATGTTATTCTTGGCACTGGAAGTGCATTCTTACACCTGGCCTGGACCCTCCGCAAACTGCTCTCCTGTGGTACAAGAACAGTCAGCTTCTATGTGGCTCCTGACTGCCAGACAAGGAAAGCATATGATGGATTCTTCAAGTAAAAACACACACAGACAAGCTCAAGAGTTAAACCAAAGCATGCTTTCACATATATAAGCTGCATCAAGACACACAGATTAGGTTAGGATATCAACCTAAGTTAGGTCTGTCTTCAAAATAAAAGAAGCAAAAAACTCAGTGGATGTATTTGATAAAACAGAGAAAAGTTGAATGTGTAGGATAGATTCCCACAGTTCATCAAATTTCACATATAAAGATCTCATGTATATAGATATAAAATCAATAGATATATAACTGCAGCTTTGGATCTCTGCAGAACTCATAATTCCACATAAATCTTCAATTAAACCTCTTTATGTTGTAATATAGAGACACATTTGTAAAAAATAGGAGAGCGACAGCTATTTTCTAGATAGTTAAAAGATTGCAGACAAAAGTGAAGCAACACACTCAAAATGGATAAAAGCTTAGAAACGTACAAACTCAGAGGTGTGTTACAAAGGTGTGTTTGGAAATGCAGAAAAAAGGTCATTCTAACAAAAATTTTAAACATCAAATTGTACACTATACTATACAGTCATTAGCAGAAGGGATAGATTTTGAAGAAGTGTGATTTATTCTCTTGTTGTTGTTTCTATTGATATGTATCTTTGGAACACACATGAAAAGACATAATTCACATACTGATATATTTGACCCTATAAAAGGAGATTTCATTACCTAAATTACCTTAAAATTAAATGTTAAAACAGGGCCACTCTTCCAGATATAACCACAAAATTAACCAGTACACGAGGATCTGCCTTAACTATCTAGCTTTTTAGTGGTGCAAAACCAACTAACAAAAGCACTTTCTGTCTATAGCCCCAGGAAGTTACCTCCATGCTCAGGTGTGCTGCCTTGATCATTTGTAACTGTAATCTGGAAGTTTGTGGTTTAAACAAGCGCTGCTAACATTTACCAACTATAATCACTTTTATCTCCTCTTTATAGCTTACTCTTTGTTCTCGTGTTGCACAAAAAGTAGGTAGGTTTCATAAACACTTGTTTTATTCTGAAAAGTCAGAGCGGAAGTCACGCGTCACACCCCGTCTTACTTTACAACATTAAAGTCAGTTAAGGCAGACCGGAGTCACAGCGCTCATAACAAACAGCCCCCAGTTAGAGACGCACAGGTCGGAGTACAGTGCTCGGATTTCACATCATCTTCCTCTGCATCAGCTCCTCTCCATCATGGATTCTCCTCGGAGTTGCGCCCTGATCTCCGCCGGATAAACTTTGGACTTAACATAGGTATCATGGGAATATACCGTCGGTGCGCTTGGCCCCGTGGATCTGTACAGCCTTGATGGAAACCATGTCACCGCAGCAGGGGACCATGGGACAGAACAGGTCCGACTCTCTGACGGGAGAGAGCAAGGCGCCTACTGACAACAAAAAGGTAACATGGACGCTCCTCTGCCGGACCTCTGCTGCTGATGGAGCATTTACTCTGGACAGAGTTTTTCCTGATGTATGCGTTTTTGCGCACTGAGTTTGCCCGATGGGCTCATCAAGGATAAATTATTATATTCAAATCATATCATATTCAAATTGTCCCTGCAAGAACTCTCTGTGTAGTGTGTCTGGTTTTAAAAGCATGTTTAAAGACCGAATAGAGATTATTTCTGTATAAAACCTCATAGTTTTAACTGCATTATTTTCATCATTTATTACCGGACTAATGTAGTTCATTTTTCTTAATGATTTCGCAAATTTGCAGTTGTTTTCTGAGCTTCAAGTCAGGTCAGTTTTTGGACAGGTAGATGTTTAAGTTGTTGGTAGTCAGAGTTTCTCTGAGACATGCAAAAATGCCTTTAGGTTTGTTTTATCGGACCTCTATCCTACGATTCAGCACGTCTCATTTATTTGATGAATTTTGGTCATTTAAAAACTCCTGTGGCTCTACCGCGCACATTATACAAATGAAAGAATGCGTTTTTAATTGTGTAAAAACCTGTGTGAAACATCTTGATATTAATGTTAATGTTACCATATTCTGACTTGATTTTACAGCTTCTTAACCAAGAAAAACGCCAAAATTCCAGTCTGCCCTCTGGATTTTGATGCGTCTCTTGTTTATTTGTGTTATCCTGAATAAAGCGGTATCTGACTGAGCTGAAGCGTCATAAAGAAACCAAATACCAGAACAGATAATGTGCTGATAGTGATGATTTGTCAATCAGGCAGACGCAAAGACAGAAAAATGATCCCTGCACTACGGAGCCATCAGTTTTGACTTCTCTTATTTTGGTAACTTCTTCATTACAGCAATAAACACAACTTTAAACGGCTCTTTTTACATTCGATCCACCACTTCTGACTTAACTTCAAAAGTAAACTAGGCTGTAGTCAATTCTTGTACTTTTTCTCCAGTTTTGGTTACTCACTCTGGTGCGCACTGATAGATTGAGGAGGTAATTCCTCCCGCAGCTGATCAGTGAACTTGTAGTAAACAGCGCCCCCTCCAACGCGTGTTTGAAAAGGTGTAACTGCACTGTCAGCAGCATTTAGGCAGGACGTGGGCAGTGAAGGTTGGCGTAGATCTGCTAAAACGGTGCAAAAAGCAGCACCTTGCAGCTCACAAAGTAAGCCATTACTCACATTTGGTGGCCATGACTTAAACCATAACCAACACTGATATCCTCAGAAAGTCTAAACTTCATTGTCTTACCTGTGTTTGCAAAAAGAAGGCTGAGCTGGGAGTTTATGCCCCTGGTAATGATAAAATAACCAACCCAGATTTATTAACTGTATAAACTTGGCTTGAGGATAGCAAAACCAAGGTGTGCAGTTATTATACAACAATTAGTCAGTAGCTCAAAGGGCTGTCATAGTGTTCTTGTCCAGTTTCTTCAACTCCAACACACTTTTTAGCAACAGAACAATGCTTATGCCTTGCATATTGCATTTGCGTAGGACACTTAATGATTTTGCAAATATTTCACCACTTCCCCACGCTTGTTGTCAGTCACCTCAATCTATAAATGATGTTGCCGTGGGCCCTTTTTTTGTGAGCAGCTGCTGCACTTTGTCCTACTTTGGAAAGTCTTGCGCTCAGTCTGCTCAGCTTCGGGAAGTTGTGAGAAATGAGCTGTCTGCCAGAGCAGAGAAACTGGAGCTTTCCTTTGAGAAAATACTCAGAATGTGGAGTTTCCACATGCCTCCCTTCACTCACGAGCAGTTATTTTTGAGATGTTTGAGTCAAAATGTTGAGGGCTCACCTAGAGCTGTCCTTTACATGAATGACAGGTACATGTGTGACATGTATGGGTACTGTACATGGTATATCAGTGTTTACAAGTCAGTGCTTACAGTTCAGACTTCCTCTTTGGTTTCTGCAGTCAGCATAATTTGAGACATCGAAGCTCTTTTTTTCAGGAGAAGCATCATTCTTTCATCATGCCATATGGAGAGTTTTCATAGCAGTGCTTCGCACGTCCTGTCAATCAATCACCCAACACGTGCAGAAATAATGAACATGTTGCTTTACGGATGTCACTGTTGCCTTCAAGTCTGATTTGATGGACATTTTGTACTGAAGTGTGTGACAAACAAAAGCCCATTACGTCTTGAATATGGAAAATTGCTGACTTTGCAGATTCAGCTGGGCCAGTTTCTTGCATGAAACTAATGGAAACCAAACCCTGACCTCAAACATAATATTTTCCTCTTTCGACCATGAACACAATTAAAGTGACCTAAACGAAATAGTTGTGTCTGGGCAAAGTCGGAGCTATATGAATAATCTAAAAAAAAAAAAAAAAAAAAAAAAAAAATCAATGCAGTGTTTTTATATGTGTGTCTGTGTGTGGGCTCATTTCATGCCAGGTTTCTTACTATGATCTCTGTATTTTTGGAGAAAGAAAAAGTAGATGCATCTTTATTTTATCCAAACACTCCAAACACTCAGTTTAGTAACTTTGGCCTGCATGAATAACATGTCCAATGCCTCCTTCAACAGTTCTATAGGAGAGGAATGTTACCCATAAGTCATTGCAAAATGAGTTCAGGAAGCAAAGTCTTATTTAATTTCTGTCTCTACTTTAGAATTTTTTCAACCCGTTTCCAGACTGAATGAAAGTATTGGGGGAGCTGCACGTTTATGGCTCACATGGTTTTGGTATGTTGTAAATAGATTAGGTTTAATTGAAATAGCTGCGGTGGCCACAGGGATGCCTGCCATACTTCTGTGAGGGAGCTCGCAATTTATCATGTTACAGTGAGACTATATGAGGGATCATAAACATTGTGCAACTGCTTGACAACGTATTTCTCCACCTAAATCTCCCTCTCTGTTCCTCTGTTACTTAATTTTTTGTCTGCATCCATCTTTAACCATTTAGCTCACTTCCTCTTTTCCCTCTTCACTGCTTCTCCTTTCCACACACACACACACACACACACACACACACACACTGGAGTTTTGTGCATCTCCCTGTCTGCCTACATTTAGTGCTGGCTGTGTGCTTTGCAATACATTTGGTGTCCTTCTCCATAACTATTATATGTTGTTTATCATGAGATGCCAAATGGTGCAAACCATCACCTTCAGTCTATGTTTGCATTGACTCATCTCTTTCTCTGTATAGAAGATGAAAACCTTGGCCCAGAGACGGCAGTCGGCTCCCTCGCTGGTCATCAGCAAAGCACTTACCAGATCCAGAAGCACATCCAGGTATGAGCTCAGACACATGCAACCTAGTCCAATGCAAAAGAGTTGCTATGGTACTGACATCATTGTTGGCCTGTAGTTTCTCAATGGTGCAATGACTTCTCTCAGCAGATGGTGGTAGCTGCAGTAGAAACATCACTGAAAGACAACTCAAACCTGCTGTGCGAGTTTTACTACATTCTTTGCTCAAAGCTCCACTTGAACAATTTATCCTTGTTTCTTCCTTGTTTTATATATATTTGGGTATCTCTCACTAAAAGGGATACTTTACAAAGGGTTTTTAAGGTACTTTTCATGTTTTTCATTACATTTTGTCAGCCATTCAGTCCCAGAATCACTGACCCAGGGAAGTCTGAGTAATTTCACTATCTCTAAATGAATACAAAAAAAAAGTCTCAAACAGATTTTATTGATTAGATCATTCCATAAGATTCACATTGTTCTCCCACATTGCCTTAAATCTGTCTCAAACATCAGAATTAAAATGTTGGCCTTCCAGACTCATTCATGGCTTAGGGCGGTTGAAATGCTTACTTCTCCCAGAGCTATCAGGGTTTTCATCACCCTTGCCCACTGTCACACAAATCCCTTCCTTTTCCTTTAACAGGGTTGGAAACAAGCCATTACAAACCCCTTGGGGAAAGCATTTATTTACTAGAAACTTTACTACAAACTGTTGGTCTCATTTACTTTGTTTAACTTTGCTGGTGCCAACTTTTTGGTTTAGAAAGATTAAAATAAAAATTGCAGGCATTTCATGAACCTCTCTATCTTCAAAAAAAGTAGCTTGTCACAGTCACAGAGAAATAAATAACTTGAAGTTAAATCAAGAATTGTCAAAGGAAGTGTATTGGGATCCCTTACTAATTGTGGAGTTCAGGCTTATAAATCTCAAAATTCTCCTCAAAGCCTCTTTCAGGCTTTAAAATCTAGGTTTTTATGCCATCATATTGTATCTAATGAGCAAGGACTTGTTGATGAAACTTGATGTGGTGTAACTGTCTGACATGTTTATGATGTGTGTACATGCTAGTGGCAGTTTTTACTGACTACATAGGGAGATCAGGCTGGGCTGCAGCATGCTGAACTGTCAAACTGGACCATTTAGACCAGTGCTGAGGGATACTCTCCACACAGTTAAATGGGTCAGTGCTCTTGGGGCAGTGTGTGTGTGTGTGTGTGTGTGCTTGTGTGTGTGCAGGAGAAAGTTAATGGGACAACTCGCATATTCTGTTTGCACAGAGGGAAGGAGGGACATGCATGCTATTTAATGAAAGACAAATAGAGGCTGACTGACAGAGTCGCTTAGTCTGTCCATGTCTGACCAGCTTGGCTCTCAGGAGGTATGGAGCCAGGGCTTGACACTCTCAGCTGTCACCCTTAACCTTTGACCTCTCATCAGGAGGTGTGTGGGCCAGTGGGGGTCATCTGGGGTCAACACCTCTCATGTCAGTGAGTGTGTTAGGTGTTCATTAATGTCCGGATGTGGATATGTGTGTGTGCAGGGGGTGTACCAAAGGGTGAGATGTGAAATCATAGTGGTCAGGTGACTCATAATAGGTAAAGATGAAAAGATCATAGTGGTGATTATTGTGAATTTCTTTCAACTGGTACTGTCATTTATGAGGATTATTGTAGTTGCTGGTCTTTCTTGGTTTCTTTTGTTATGAATTTGTTTTGTAATAGCTTTTCAGCTTTGGTAACTGTTGTATAAATACTACAACCCCCCAAAGTGCTATTAATACAGCTTTAATGGATACATCAGCTCTGCCAACAATACTTGGCAGTGGCTTACTCATTACTGCATCACCCCTGTGCTCTTTATCCACATAAATCACACTGGACCCAGGTGTTATTACAAAGGAAGGAAAGTAACTATGTATGTTTCATTCTTACTGTAACTGAGCAGCTTTTTTTTTTAGTTGTGGGTACTTTCTACAATCACAACTGTAGTCAAGAAGATTTTCCATCTTAGTTTACTCTGGTGTCTTAAAGGTGATCTGAGAGAGAGAGCTTTATGATAAAGCTCTCCTCTCAGGAGAGTAGTGCTGACTTGCAGAAGAACTGGTTGGCTGGCTTGTATCCATATTGAAATAGTGACAGCCACAAAGCCACAACCTGAGTAATATCTCAGTCATATCACAGTGTTTTCACTTCACTTTTACAGTTTTCTTTCTGGCTATTGCCAATCTAAGTTAGAAATCAATTTATCATCATTATAATCAAAGGTCAGAGGATCTTTTTGATGCACTCAAGTTTTTGTTCATTAGCTTTTCTTTTAGCTCTGATTTAATGACATTTAACAGTTTTTATAACTGAGGTAACTCTTTCTTTTGCTTTCTCTGTCCTGCCTTTCCCATCAGGCCAGGAGGTGATGAAAGACTCTGAGGTCTTCAGCTCAGCCACTTACATCACTTCCACACACCCACACATATACACACTTACATGCACATACTATTGCACCTCATCCAGAAGTATAACCTCATCCCTCAGCCTACAGGCCTGCAGGGTATTATGGGTTCAAGCAGAAGTCCCCTCCCCCTCAAGCAATGAATTCTATACTGCAGGGAGGAAGGTGACTGTACCATAAAGCATAAAAACATATGATTGGCTGACATCCATGACCTCACACACTTACTCACTCGCACTAACAGTGTCACCACAAAGTGACACACACAAATCCAAAAACCACCCGACAGAAAACATACACATGCATGCAGACAGACCTCTCGGTTCATTCTTCTTGCACCCTGGTAGACAGACACATGTTTGTATTAATATACTTGTCAGGATATTACTGTATTTACTTAACCTCAGTTCTAATCTCAACCTGAAACTCGAGCTCCCTAATTTGCAGAAAACTATTGGAAAAAGAGAGAAAGTCCAAAGTTTTGGTGATTTCAGTTTAATTCTTTTGTGGTTGTTCAACGGACAGCTGGCCCTCAAAATGACAAATACATGAACACACACTCACTCACGCATCATGCAAAAGACATTTCCTGGCTTTAATAATGAGCTCTTCTAAGGATATATCATGGGTGCACTCCTTTACTGAGTGAAAGAAGGGAAGAGTTTTAGTATTCTGACCTCATCCACTGTGTGTGTGTGTGCGTGTGTGTGTGTGTGTGTGTGTCCCTGTAACTGTGTATGTATTTCCTCTGGCTATATAGAGAGCACTGTGTGTCAGCTAGGGACGAGATTATAGTTTTCCTATGGAAATGATGTGGTGCAGCTAAAGTCAAATCAGGGTGAAATGAGTTAAGTTAAAACAGGAAAGAGACAGAAAGCAGTTTGTTTGATTTTCCTGTTTGGTATTATTTGCTAAAGTATTTCTTAACTAGAGATCCTCATTGGATTAAAGAAGTCTTTGTTTCTGGAGGTGGGTATTTTTCTCACCTTAGTGGCTAGTAGCCACCTATGCTTGCAATCCACATAACAGAATATTAATAGTAGATCAAATGATGTGTGTGATGTGAACTGTGTCCCTTATAATGAGGAACCTACCCAACTTTGCAGTTCTCCTCAGGTCTACAGCTGTTTTTAACTTTTTTTTTTTTTTTTTTTTTTTCTGATGTACAAATAGCTTCAAAGAAGAGAAAAAAGTTCATCAGCAATAAAATAAGGTCAACTTAGTGCTCCATTTATGAAGAACATGCCAGGGTTCATTTGTTGTTTCTTTACCAAGAAAAAAAAACATAGAAGTACAGCTGGAGTGTAACTCATAAATGTATCCCTGTGTAATGTCTTTATTATCATATCTACTGCAGTTTTGTTGCAGTGATGAACAAAAGCTGCCACTGTGGATTTAGTCGATGGTACCGACTGGTGTGTGTCTGCATGTTAACAGGCACTCTCTCTCTCTTTCTGTCTGGACAGCCCTTGTCTGGGAGAAAGAGGTCAGACTAATGGTGATGCAATCCTCCTAATACAGAAACACAGCACACACACACTGACTTTTTCCTCTGACACACACATATACATGAACGCACATATTCAGTAAAACATTACCACAGTGTGATTCTCCCCTTGTACTTCTTCATCTTGGTTCATCTTGGACTGATGCCATAAAAACTTGAAACATGTTAGTGGCCTTGGAGGCAGATTTGCTTCTGGAGGCAAATCAGCAACTGAAAAAACTGATGATATAGAAGATACAGAAACTCACATAAATAGATACGCACACAGGGTCATTTGCAGGGGGATTAATAAAGCTGAGCAGATGGACAGAGTTATATAAGTGTCTGTCATGGCTGCCCTAAGGGAGTCCATCTGCTCGGTCATGGTCGACCATTTGACAGCTGAGGTGATGTTATGCTGTTGCACAGTGATGATGTAGTAGTGTTAATAAGATGAAAAATGTTGAATTCAAGTTATACTAAGGAGGCCATAACTTCAAGATCTTGGTATTTAAGAAAATAGATGAAACATAAATTGAATGAAAGAGAAAAAATGAGTTGGGTGAATGATGTGGGAGAGATAGCAGAAAAAGAAAGGGAGAGAGACACAGGGAAAGTGGAAGGATAGACATCTTGGCAAAGAAAAAAGTGGAGAAGAGGGAAAAGATAAACAGGGGGAGACAGGAGAAAGGGAAAGTTACAGCTGTTTGTCCAGCTGTTGTCCTCAGGGTGTATAGGACTTACACCTGTTGGATCATGGTTGTGTCCATGACTGAGATTATCTTTCCCATCCCAGCCTGCACGATTTGAACCACATGTGGTTTTATATTGTAACTTTTTGTCTATATAGTGATTCAACTCATAATTTAGGGTCTAAGGATAGAGAAGTTTGTCAAATTTGTGCTTTTAAATGAACTTGTCCTACTCTGCAATTTATACTGACAAGATTAACCTTTATATACAAATCTTTCCATGTGCTGCTTAGATATTCATGCTTGGACACTGGGACATTAGTATGCAGTGTTGTGTGCCTCTTTGTACATTGGTTCCTTATTGTGTTTCAAAAAGTCAACAGTTCTCCCCACAGAGCTGTGCCTCAACAAAGATGGCCATGTATGCACGGGCAGGCTGAGCGCTCAATTTATCAACATCACATGATGTACAATGGAGCCATTAGCTACTCATTCATCAGATGCAAAGGATGGCGGGCTCAGCTGTCAATCTTACATTCAGGAGGGAGGGATGTGTGGTGAATACGGAAGATGTTGTCTTTTTGGGGGCAGCGAGATGTGAAAGGGGCTTTACAGGAAGGTCTGTCCATATGTATAAGTGTGTGTGTGTGTGTGTGTGGGCTCCCTTGACAGGAGCATTTCCCGAACCTGCTTAGACAATAAGAACAAATGAGGATGTGTGCCATTGATAAGCTTAATGGGAATTTTTGCTCTGTAATGGTGTTAATCCCAGTGCAACTTAATCAAGGAACCCAAAATCCTCCCAGCATCCCCCTGCAGTGGTCTGCTGTCCTGCAGTGTCAGTGTCATGTGTCACTGGCATGTTGAAGGAATTCAGTAGGAGCTGAGCTTTGATGCTGTGTGAGTCGCATGTCAAGGACAGAGAAGACTCATTTTGAGGTTATATACTTTAGAGAAGAATTTTGGACAAAAGGGAACGGGAGAAATATAAAGGCATGTCACAGAATGACATCAAGCTGGAAGAGTAAACTGATGATTTACATGTTGTAGGCGCTATTTCCCTGACAAAGTAAGAAAGAAATACTTGATTTAGAGTAGTAGAATGGTGTATGAGTTATGTAAATGTTTTCAAAGAGGCGTAAAATCATTTCACAGTACACCACATGGAAAGTATTTTTCTTTTTTCTGGGAACAATAGCTGATTGTTTTGTAGCTGTTGGTTCTGTACTGTTAAAGCACAATGTTGTCATGCCCTTGATACAAGTATTGCTGACAAAAAAAAAAAAAAAAGAAAAGAACATATTCCTCTTAACTTAGCCCTTTTCCCCCCCTCCAAGCCTCAATGCTTAATTGGCTACATTCATTTCTTTTAACTGAATTCACTCAGCTGCCTTTGGATGTATTTTTGGATGGCACACAAAGACAGACTACAAGGGAAACACTCCAGTGTGGACGTCTGTTCTTCGTTAATTAATTACGTAACCAATCACTTACGCAATGTAGCTGGAAGGATTTTGGTGTATGAGAGAATTCAAGCTTCTCTGTTCTCCCAGCAAGACTTGGACTACCTCTGTGCGCTTTGTTGAAGGGTTTACCAAACAGAAGTGTGTGTGTGTTTGTGTGTGTTCTCATAGGTGTCAGGGATGTGCATTTGTAAGAGAAGCAGAAACTATGTTAAGAAGTGGGTGTGTGCATGCGTGACAGAGTAGAGTGTGTGTATGCATGTTTGTGTACATGAACAAGACACAGAAAGGCAGAGACAGAGATAGAAAATGTGTATGTATGTGTGTGTAAATGGAGATTTCGGTCTTTTATCTAGTAGTGTAAACAGGAAAGGATGGAGCTCTCAAACTATTTCCTCTTCCTCCAAAAATTCCCCACTGTTAACATCTGTCAATGAGTGGCACATATTGAGAGCAGGGAAACAGATACCAGATAGTTGTAATTAAAACAAGGTATTTCTGTCACTAACAAGCAAGTATTACAGAATGTTTATATAAAAACAAGACAAACAAGGTTTTTGGTTGAAGGATTCATTGCAAAATGAAGTTACTATTTACTGCATACATGCTAGTTGAAGTCCCACTGATGCTGGCAGGAGCCTCTGTAGTTCCATCTCAGCCTTTTCTGACTGTTTGGGGTAATAGAGCCATCATTGTGCAGCTCCAAAACATGCAAATAATGTCTAACAGATTTCCCAAACTTATGCAACACAGTGCATGATTTGTTGCCAAATGATTGCACTGTGGGTCTGTAAGTCCAATATTTATTCTACTGACAATGCTTAGTTATGTGTGTGGTTGGAACTGCGAGGAATAAGTAAAGAAAATACAGGAAATAATGGGCTAAATATTCTACTTTTTAACTAGGCTGTACAAGCTGTTTGGACATTGGTCTTTTCTGGTTCACCACAACATGTTTTTTAGTTATATTTGTTTTACAGTTACATTTGCTGCTGTATCATTATTCTGCACTCTGAGTTTGGGAAGTCCCCTCATGCAAATGCACCAGAGCAAAAATACTGGTATAAAGGAGAGCACACAGTATAACTCTTTCCAAACTAAATGTGGGTGTTTGTATGTGTATTAGCATATGGAGTTCAGTTGTGATATTGTGGCCAGTGTAAAGCTCAGTATAAAATGTTTCAGGTTCTTCCAGTTTTGCTGATAACCATCCTTGTTAGATATGGACTCTAAGTTTAGCTAGTTTCCTGACAGCTTGTCAGGCTTAAAACCTGTCCACAGGTGAATTAGTGGCTTTTCTCAATGTTTAAATTATAAGTTTATTCTTGAAGCTTGATGGGATCAGGGCTCAGTCAGATAAATGGGCCTGGTGGTTGATTCCTTCATTTTCATTCTTCTGGCAGCGGCTATGAAGCACTTAGGGTCAAAGTGCTTTCCTCAGTGGTAGTTTTGCAGTAGCTGTTGAGGGAGGTGAAGGGAATTTGAGCCTAATTACAGCCAATGCAGGGTTCAAAATCCGTTGTTCAGAGGAACGCCTCCAGACACATTCAAACCACAAATTTCTCCTTTGGGGATCAATAGAGTATTTGATTGTGTGTGTCTGTGTTGTGTGTTTGTCCCCCAGGGAAAGCTGCCTGACGCCAGTCAGCCCAGAGTCGTGTCCGCTTGTCCAGGCCTTCCTTGCTGAAAGTCCAGGCCGCCTATTCCTGGGTCACGCCCAAACGCAGCTAAAGACAGGCCTGCAGACCCAGGAGAGACACCTCTTCCTCTTCACGGACACACTGCTTGTTGCCAAGGCCAAGTAAGTTTCCCTCTGTGTGTCTTGTGAAATGTCAGAGAGAGTAAATGAGTGTATATTTATGTGGTTGTGTGAGTGAGGTGGAAGATGAAAACAAGGGACATAAACAGGAAAAAGTGGAGTGAAACAAATTTAATACACCAAGAAGAAACATTTCATCTGTCCCTAGTTGTTTCTCTACCATTGATAGCAAACAAAGGTAAAGAAGATGGAGGATAGTGCTGCATCTTTTGCTATCTTTCCCTCCATTCTTCTTAACTCTGCTACGTCCTTCACTTCTCCATTCCTCATTTTCCCCCAGTATATAATTATTTCCCAGCCAATTAAATCCATATGAAGCCTGGCTCAGATCAAAGCCACACTGGGCTGCCTTGGGCCTACAGTATGGGGCTCCCCACCCACAAACTGCAACACACACACATTCAAAAATAGAAACTTAAAAAGCACACTGACGTTTTTGAAGTCCACAAACACACACATACATGCACTAACGCACACATAGGCACACACAGACGGAAACAGACTTCTGCTCCGTGTACTTATGTATTTACTGTACATACACACCCCTCAGTGCAGACACAGCAGGACCTTTGTGGTCTGTTCTGGGAGTCATGTGCCAGTGGGAGGAGCTGACCCTTCCAGCACAGAGAGTATACACTATAATTGGCTTTATTACATTGTGGCTGAACACAGGGTGAGTTAGAGGAATGTCTGTTGGCATGTGTGTGTTTGTGAGAGAGAGATGGAGAACAAGTTAATTTATGTGTATGCCTTTATATCTGTGTAATAGCAGGGAGAGTATGTGTGTGTGTATTCCACATGTGTGCATTTTGAGTTTCCCCCCCTTTAATCACAGATGTAGTGGTGTGTAAATACACTTCTGCTACGCATTTCTGTGTTTAAACTTCTGAAAATAGCCCAGTCTTGTAATATTTTGCTTCTATATTTGTGTTTTTGATTACCATATGTTATAGGTATGTGAAAATATGTTATTTGAAGAAAACTAAGTTAGAATCAAACTAAAGTGGATCCTAGTTAGTTCCTTGTGGAACTCCTTTGTAAGGGACCTTCAACTTTTGAGCTTTTTACAAAAATGTCTTGGGTGCCTAAATATTTCATGAAGTAATTTTTTTAATATTTCAGTCTAGCACAAAGCTTAAATAAGTTATGAGTCAATTAGCCGATGGACAGAATAAAAAACAAAACAAACCAAAAATGTAAAGTTTTAGACTATTAACATAAGTAATTTAGACACTTCATGTTGGGCCGCAGGAAGTTGTAATGATTCATATCTGGGTTTTTTTCAGGTCTCCCACTCATTTTAAAGTGAAGGCCCAAGTCCGAGTGTGTGAGATGTGGACTGCCAACTGCATGGAGGAGGTGTGTGAAGGAAGCACCAACCCAGAAAGGAGTTTTGTCATGGGCTGGCCCACCTGCAACTGTGTGGCAACCTTCAGGTACATACACTCACACACACTGTACAGTATAAACATATTGTTCACATTTAAGAAGAGGAATGCTTGGAAAATATAGCTATAGTTTTATTTTTCATAATTTACCTTAATCAAATCAAATCGAGGGGGGGGATTCAGTGTAAATTAATTTCCTCTTACATAATTTTATTCAGTACATCTGCATGTATTGCATGACATTTACTCATCTCAAGCGCACTACACATATTTCGAAAATGCCTGTGCCTCTGAGTCACTCCAGTATACGTCTGAGAAAGTACACTATGTTCTGAAGTACAGATGTACATTATACAAGGTAACTAACATGCAGCGACAAAATCCATAAAACCTTTAGCACAAAGGCAGTTCTCAGTCATAAAACTGCTCATCTCACCTACAGTAAGACGAGAGAAGAAAACCATACACGCACAACAAGCACAAACATGCAGCACACATGCAGTACATACAACAATACATTCAGATATACTGTGCTGTGTATTTGCACCTGCCTCAATAGTGCACACACATTCCCAATCATTCACGCACACCCATTACAATTTCCAAATCCAGTCATAACTCTGCGGTTTTCACCCAGCGGGAGTTACATAACAAATCAGACAGCTACCTTTCACATTTCCTCTGATTGTGTTTTATCGCTCTCTTCACTCCTCTTCAGCTCTGAGGAGCACAAGGACAAATGGTTGGCGCTCATCAAAAGGTAAATGATTGCTTACACCCCCTAGCCACTCTGCTACTTCCACTGGTTTGTTTTAGTGTTTTAACTCAATATTATAATAATAATATTTTAACCTGATTTTAACCTTCCTTTGTTTGTTTGTTTGTTTTTTATCTATACTCAGTCGGATAACTGAGGGAAAAGAGAAGGATGACCCCAAGACCATTCCACTCAAGATATTTGCAAAGGATATTGGAAATTGTGCATATGTAAGATTTTCTTCATTGCTTTATATAGCTTCTCTCACTGCATAATGAATTAATATTGTTTGATCACATTGTCATTCTGTAAATGGGTAATTAATGACATCACTAGCAGTGACAGACAACTTTTCCTAACTGTTCAAAAACTTTTCCATCAGGCCAAGACGCTTGCTGTTAGCAACAATGACAGCACCACTGATGTCATCCGCATGGCTCTGCTGCAGTTTGGCATATCCGTGAGTAATCAAAGACCACTGTTATACTCAGCTCAATATCCAATGACTATACTTTGATTTGATTGTTAAAAAGTTTCAGGCAAATCACTTATGTGAAAAGTAGCTTGAACTGTAGTGTTCCAATCTGGACATCAGAATTTATTTATTTTTTTTAACATCTGCATCTGATGGTTGAGTGTATTAATATTACACTATAAAAATATTACCAGAGTGTGAAGCATGAATACAAAGTAATGGGATTTTAGACTTGAAGTTCCACAGCATTTGTAGAGCTTTCTTTACACTATAGATGTGCATTCATGAAGGTACTTTGACAGGTAAAAGCTGGAAAGATATGGAAAAGCAGATTTAGTTAAGTTAAGATGTAAAATGAATTTGTTAAACCTGATTCTCTTTTTCTCTGTCTAGGGTTGCGTTAAAGACCACCGCTTGTGGGTGAGCTCCAGTAAGGACGATCCTCCATACCCTCTCATTGGTGAGCCCACCTGTCATTGACATTACCATGTAAACCCTTCTTATTAAAACACCACCAGAAAAAAACCTAACAATTTAAAAAGAAAGAAAAGCTTTCATCCTTAAACCCTTTTTTCCTTTCAAGGTGCTCATAAGAAAAGAATTTACCCTCAATAATGGTGTGGGATAAGATTTTGGATAGCATATATATGCCTACAATTGTATCTTTCAGAAGGTCACTATAATTCAACAAAAAATCCCTCCTACCACAAATATTTTGGGAAATCAGACAGTACAAATGCAGAGAATAATCATAGTGGGGGGTCACTACTGAACAAACACAAGTGGTACACCAAAAACTCAACATCTGGGAGCATTTCAGAGCAGATCGTTTTTTGTCACAGTGGTATTTCCGTGACATTTTGTTACTACAATCTTTTGTTCTGTAGTTCACACTGAATTCCTAACATCCCAGCTCCAGATTGTTGATTCATCATTGAGCAATGCTAGTTTTGCCCTAATTTGGATCAGATTTTTTACCTTGGCTCCATGTGACATGCATGGACTGCACATACCAGACCCTTCCCCTCTAACCTCAGCACCCTGAACTCTCATTTAGGTCACGAGTTTCCATTTAGCATCAAGATGAGCCACATTCGGGATGGTGGGGGAAACAGTGGAGGACTGGGAGGAGGAGTGGGAAGGGATCCAGTGAGTCCCACAGACTGTCCAGGGGTGCTGCTGCTGGACCAGTGTCTCCCTCCAGACACGCAGTGCCAGTTCATCCTCAAACCCAGCAAGGTTGCCCCAGCGCAGGCTCAACTTATAGGTAAGACAGCTGGTCCAGACTGTAGTTCTCTGGGTGTCAGATCCTTTCATGAGGTTGCATGATGATGTTTTGGGAGTCATATCCACCACCCCCACCCCCCAAAAAAGCATACTTCAGAATCAAGGGAATTTTTGTATGTGGGCGACTTCAAATAGCTGTGGGAGCTAAAACTTTGAAAGGACTATCAACTTCAAAACCAAGAAATTCTGCAGCATGTTCAAGTTTTATAGCAAAAAAAAAAAAAAAAAAAAATGGCCCAGGGAAGCCAACAAGCTGTTATTTTTTTGTTTTGGTTTGGATTAATACAGATTTTCTTGTGGGAAACTTCAAGGTGCATTCTGAAAGTAAAACTGCTTCCAAAGGGAAAATCTTTGTCCCCATTAAATGTTAAAAGTTAATTTTGGGTTTTAACTTGCATCAAGGCAACATACTGGCCATCTGCTCATGGACTTTTGTGCGGTGAGGAAGATTAATGAAATAAGAGCAGTGAAAGTATGTGATGTGAAAAAGATCTGTGAAAAATATGAGTTTTTACCTCAACATGCTTGTTCAGTTTTCCAAAATAGATGGTTTGTCAGTGTCAAGAATCCATCAATAAATCTAGCCCTGTGAAACCGCAAGAAGAAGCATGATTATACAGAAGTATTAATGCAGAACAGAAAGTACTTCCTCAGAATTTGTTTTGCTCACATAAAGCATTTCACTTTGTTTGTGCTTATTCTTAACACTCTAAGGCATGAAGGTGTGTTGTTAGTTCTGAGGATGAATCAGTCGCAGAACAAAAAGAAAAGAAGTAATTGAGAATGGTGGGAAAGGAGAGTTTAGTGGACAAGGGGTTACAGCAGGGGTTAGGACAGACGCAGCACCAAAATAAGAAAAACATCAGACAGACAAAGAGGGAGAAACCCCAGTAGGGAAGGATGAGTGTGAGAATAGGAAGATGGAAAGTGAAAAGAGGTGACACAGCTATTGAGTAAGCCAGAGGGTCAGTGGAGGTGAAGGAAAAAGAAACAACAGACTATAACAGATAAAGAAAGAGGAATTTACAGAGGGACAGACTTAAAATTGGACCTCAAAAGAGAGGGGGAACAGAAAAAGGAGGAGTAGGAGGAGAGACAAGAGGACAGAGGACAGGAACAAGGACGAGTTGCGGATACAGAGACCGGGATGGAAAAAGCAGAAGATGAGGTTTAGAGGAAAACAAGTTGAAGAGAAAAAGTGTGTTTTCCAGTCAAGGAGGCTCCAGTTTGCCAACCACAAGCTTCGCCTCAGATTCCTTCGCCTCAAGCATAACAGCATCTTACGTAATCGCTCCATACCAGCCCTGCCGCCATAGAGGCCTAATCGCCCACACCCGAACCAGAAGCTAACGAACGTGTGTGTTTATTAAATGGCAACCCCTTTTCAGGTGTTTATTCTCAAACAGTCCTGATAGTGTCCAATACCTGGTGCTATTGATGTATTTCAGCCAGTACCAAAAAAAAAAAAAAAAAACATAGATTCAATACCCAGACCTACTCACAGCCCATAACAGAGAGAGCAAAGATAGTGTGTACACATCTGCAGCAAAAGGTCTAGTCTGTTCCTCATTCTGGCATCCATCCTGGCAGTGGCCAAATGTCTCCTTGTTTTTGCATGCTTCAGGTTTGATTGTGACCAATTGCAACATCATTCACAAAACATACACCATCAAACAACAGCACATTCAGGTGGTTCATCCTCTGGTGCGGACTACACTGCAGATTTGACTGTTTAAATTAGGTCCATCTGGAAGCCCTGAGAATCTAACAAAGTTTATTTAAAATGTGGGAAGAGGATGCACTTATTTTGGTTGTATAAAACTATCAAGAAGTGGGGTGCTAACTGCTATGTCACTCCCTGATGTGGCGTCTCTATTGTCAGGACATCAGTTTCTTCCAAAATCATATAACTTGATTTTGGGTTAAAACAACTGCATGGTTATGGTTAAGAAAACATAGCAATGTTGACTTGATTGCATGAAGTCTCTACAGGTTAATTACTGGTCCCAGCTAAACTAGTCCTGCATGGTCTTGTGTTTTATTGCCCATGAAGAAAAATACTACATCTACCACCTGTTTTGTAACACGCCAGCAGAAGATTATAGTAGGATGACAGACGTTGCCCACCCAGTCGACAAGTAGTCTGTCTCTGTTTCCTCATTCCCAAACTCTAAAACTGTTCCCTGACTGGAGAGCTGTAATGATGTAACGCCTGATTTACAGCGAGGTCATGTTTTTTCAATGATGGCGAGGCCTGCTGAGAAGTGCCAGAGCAAGCCAGTAATTCTGTTACTGTTGAACTTTGTTCCAGAGTGTATTTGGGCATGACGCCACAGCAGATCGTTAAATAATGGATTCTATGTGAGGTATGCCACATATTTATTGGGCCCTTTTGGACTGCTGGGTCCTCCACCCACAGAAGGAATCTTTTGTTTGTTAGGAGAGTCCCACCCTTGGATACAAATCACTATCGCTTAATAGTATAAATGTTATCATTTCAAGACTGTTGGCAAATCAAAGTTGCAACAAGTGAATTATAATACAATGGGTCTTTGAAAGATTTATTGCTGTGCTTGCAGTCAGTAGTTCAGCCAGATATTTTAGAACAGATGCAATCCAGAATAGGGATGCAGTTAATGATTATATCATTATTCACTGATTGAATTTTTTGCTGATATTAATCAACTATACATTCATATTAATCAATTATTTTTTAATTCATTAATCACTTATGTCCATTACAAGTTCCCTGAGCCCAATGTAACGTCTTCAAATTGCCTGTTTTATCCAATAAACAGTCCAAACCCCAAAGATTCACAAGAAAGAAATCACATTTAAGATGCTGAAACCAGCAAATGTTTATTCAAAAAAAGTTCATGACTTGTTTTCTATGTCCCATGAAGGCACCATGGGCTTGAATCACGTTTCTCCTTTTGTTGAGTTTCACTCATATTATGCCATATTGTATAAAGATGAGATTAAAAAGAAAATGTTTGGTGTACGTTCTCATTAACGTGTACTTCAGCACACACTCAGTATGCAGTTTTGTAACTGCAAAAACACGCTGAGCTGTTATGTCACACGGAACATATAAACACAGTGAAGACATACCTGCAGACAGACATGCAGACACAAAGAACACAGTTAGAGATTGTGACTTGGCAACACTGAGCACACAACAAGCTTTCAGAGACACACAGAGGGCCCCATACATGTATATTTGTATGCTTTCACATGCACGCATGGGTCAACAGAGACACAGACACAGGAACACACACTCTTTAGAATTAAATAGCTCTCTGGAGCGTGAGGGCATGTCTACATATGTCTCTCTCAAACACTGAATCAATGGTTCTTTCTTTTTGTGTCTTTCTCTGTTTTACACTGTCATCTGTCTCTTTCTCTCGCTTACCTTAATCGCTTTTTCAGGGTGTAATTATTCAGCTGAAATTTTGCAGACTCCAGCAAAAATCAGTCAGTTTGTATTTTTTGCATTATGTTGTATTCATGTGCATGTTGAAAAAGTCCAACATCTATGACCTCAAGACTGGCTTCTTAACAGTTCACTCACTAAGAAAATGCATTCAACGCATTATAACAAAAATAAACATTACATAAACTGTTATATAGACAGTTTTGCAGCATTGAGCAATGCTGGATATTGCACTTGGTGATTTCAACTCAAGCACAGCTGAAGCCACAGCTCACCTCTTCCTCTTCTTTCTCTCTGCAGAGCCTGGTCAGCAGAAGTCTTTTAAGAGAAAGAGGTCTCTGATCAACTGGCCTTTCTGGAGAGGCTCCAACACACAGCTGGATGGCCAGCCCCTGTCTCCGACCTCTCTCTCTCCCACTCAGGGACGGCTGTTCGGACGACCCCTGAGCTCCATCTGCTCTCCAGACCACGGCCTGCCCAAGCCTGTCATGGTGAGCCTCAGTGGAGGTCATGTACACCAGCAGGAGGGGTCAGGACCCTGTTTGGAAAGGGGTGGGGGTGGGGGTGGAGGGCACAGGATGATTTTGGGGGCCAACAGTGTATATAGTAGCTGGGGAAGGGGAGATTCACTGGCAAGAGGAAGTAGGTTAATTTTTAGATTGTACATTTTTTGGAGCTTTTGTCTGATATACTGTAGCTCTATCACTATTGTTATTATTCTGTCATTAATGAGACTCATCACCTGTTCATATTAGACTGTGCTGTATGCCTCAGATAAGTGCTTTAAGTTACAGAAAGAAATCACTGACGCACTTGAATTACTAGAGAAGTGAAACCCCATCTGTTGAGTAAACAATTCAGTCTTTACACTCTGAAAAAAATGTTTCCTCTGTGTTTACATGGTACTCCAAAGAACCATTCTAGAGAGGCCAGTCTAGATCTACGTTAAGCCTTTTGAATTTCAACCAGTTAATTGGTCTCTGGAGTCATAATACTTATCAGTGTAAACATTCTTACAATTCTATTAACCCTAATCCACATGAAAAATCACTGAGTGTGTGTGTGATGTCCAGTTCCCCTTGTCTTAGTAAACGATGAAAACTCACTGCAGAAAATGTTTCAGACAGATTAATCTTGCCTGCCCCGATGAACCAAAAATAAATCAAGCAGACAGGGACTGTGATTGAAAACAGCACTGGACCTCTGTTCCATTCAGAATATTGATCTGAAGAGATTTTCTGTGTGTAACTTTTCATTTCCTGTCCCCCCCCAGGACATGTTGGTGTTCCTGTACCTGGAGGGGCCCTACACCAGGGGCGTCTTCAGGCGGTCAGCTGGGGCCAAAGCCTGCCGGGAGCTTCGAGACAGACTGGACAGTGGGGCTGAGGACCCGGAGATCTCACACCAGTCTGTGTTCATTATTGCTGCTGTCCTCAAGGTAACACACACACTCATACACACACACACACACTCTGCTCTGTCTCACTTGTTTGAAACCAGACAACAGAAAGCAGGAGCGACTGATGTACTTCCAAAGTCACATAAGTCCAGACAGGATAATCTGTCTCTGCACAGCCAGGCAGGCTGCCAGTCACACACACAAGGTACAGCATTGTTCAACATCCAGGCCAAACAGTTGCTGCTGCATCGGGCACTGAGGGAGCAGCTGAGGTGGTTTGGGGTTTTTTACACTGCTGATTCATCTTGCTTCTTTGTTGTTATGTTTTACCTGTTTTCTTCACAATGGGCAAGGATTGTGCACCACCTGGGACACAACCAAAATTGTTAGTCAGTTGGTCCACTGATGAAAAGTTGAAAAGATGCTATATCTTATGAACTCAATTAATATACAATATAATAAGTAAAGAATTCCCATTCAGGATTGGCTGTGTATTGGCATCTTTGCTCTTACTTCCCATTTGTCTCATTATACTCTTTTGATAGTGTAGTATATCATGTACCAGATGACCAAATTTTTGTGGCACTAATTATTTAATTATTTTAATATATTAGAACAAGATTTTTTCATTTTTATTAAAGTGAAAGTACAAAACTTTTGCTGGATATGTATGTAAGATGAGATGTGTATGTCTGCAATTTCATGGAATTACTTGTAGGATGTAGCATGTAGGAAATTTGATATCCAAGAGAGGCCATAGCACAAAGGCCTAAATAGAACACAAGAAACCAAGACCTCAATTAAGCAAATCTTAAGTCTAACAACTAAGAATCAAATGATCAAACAATTAAATTAAATCAATATTAACAATTCATTATAATTATTTTATAAAGAAAATAATCATAAGCTGTAAGACATGTTTGAACTTGTCTGATTTAAAAAATCAGTGTAATTTAATTCATTTCTATCATTTTGCATAAAGGACTTCCTACGAAATATCCCAGGCAGCGTGTTGTGTGTGGATCTGTATGACCAGTGGATGGATGCGATGGAGGGGGAAGGAGGGAAAGAGAGGACACAAGCTATCCAGAGGTAGGAACACTCTCCTCAAATCTGATTTAATACCAAAATCCTGTTGTTAACTTAACTACTGTCTCTGTCTCACAAGCCAACACACAGACACAAATCGCACGGAATCTCATTATGCAGCTGGGAGACAAATTAAAGGAAAGACCTGAATAAATGAGCCCCAACACCTTAGTGTAGTACTTTGTTGGTTTTTCCTTTAATTACACACTGTTTATGTCTAGAAAGAAAAAGATGGAGAGAGAGGGGGCATTGCCATAAGATCCAAAAGCAACAAGCTGAATTCTTTTTGCTTTTATAAAATAAAAAACAAGTAATGTGAAAGCAACAATGAAAATGTTAGTGGAGAAATTCCTATTGAGCCTGAGATCAGTAAACAAGATAGTAACAAACACACACACACACACACACACAGAACAAGATGTTTTTTGGTGGTTGTTGTAGTCATTTATCATCTTTCCATTTGTTCTATCTTTTCTTTCTTCTTTTTCTCCATCACTCTCTCTCAGGTTGCTCCACCTCCTGCCGAGTGACAACCTGCTTCTGCTGCGACATGTGATTGCCATACTGCACTGTATCCAAGGCAACGCCCATGACAACCAAATGAATGCCTTCAACCTGTCTGTCTGCATCGCTCCCAGCATGCTTTGGGCTCCGGCGCCAACCACCCCCGAGATGGAGGGGGAGAGCACCAAGAAGGTGAGGATGAACACACATGCACACACAATATGGAGATATATCCCTAGATATATAAAGATATCCCTAAGATATCAAATGAGAATTAGTGTGCTTTGGAGATGCTGCTAGGCAGATTCATTTACCTTCAGACAGAGCCAGACTAGCTATTTCCCTTTTTTCTGGTCTTTTTGCTAAACTAAGCTAACCGACAGCTGGCTCCAGGTTCGTCTTGAATGTACAGACGTCAGACTGGTGTCAGTCTTCTCATCTAACTCCTAGCAAAATGTCAAACTGAACAATGCTCTGAATACACTGAGCTGCTACAGGACTGTGTATGTGTACGTTAGAATAGTTTGCTGAGACAGTGTGCAAACTCACATTTAACATTTAACATTTCAGTCGAATAACAGAGGCAAACTGCTTTAGCACAATTGTGTATATATGAAGCACATGTGAGCAGACAGACAGGCGAGAGTTTGACAGACAGATAAGAAATTGCCCATATGCTCACACTTGTACATACTGTATGTGCACATGCATGTTAATATGCACACACTACCTCTGTCAGCCTGAGAACCATTTGTCAGAAGACTGAAGGTTTCCCTGTGGATGTGAGCATTGACCTTTGAGCAGGAGCTGACCCACTAACATGCAGCTGTAACACACACACACTAAACTAGTCTAACACTCACACACTCAGTCACGTTCACATGTCATCACTGACAATCAGCTAAAATCACAACATTCTTACTCTCTGCTGAGCTTGAAATCCTAGAACTTAGAGAAAAGCTTCACAGTTTCATGCTGACTTATTCCTAAGCACGCAGGAAAACATATGTATCTAGTTTATCACTTAGGGAATTGTGTCACCGTTAAAGGGTAATGTGAAATGAGTACAACAACAGTTAGTAGTAGTTTTTCGTAAGAGTTTGTAGTGATCATCGTGTGAATCATTTCTGATGCTAAATAGTGAGGCAACATTACTGACTCTTTCTCCTCTCATATCTTGGTCAGCCAGGCTAACCTGAAATGATTTAATTCCACAGCAGTAGCTGCAGCAGCCAGAGCCTACAGAGGAAGCCCACCATAGCCCATCATATAATCACTAAGACATAAAGCATACAAAGCTTTTGGATTTGTGGTCTATTTGGAATGTTACAGTTATTGAGTTACACAGAATCTCTGTGGGTGGCTGGTTTGCTTATCTTTTCAAATGTATCTGTGTGTGTGTATGTGTGTGTGTGTGTGTGTGTGTGTGTGTGTGTGTGTGTGTGTGTGTGTATCTTTGGGGTGGCTGAAGTTCATTGTGAAAACATGCAAAGAATTTCCTACAGAATCCTGAGGCCAAGTGTGTGTTTTAGCAGAAAATTGTGTCGCTGAAACACCCCTCTCTTTCTCTCTTTACACATACACAAACACTTGTCAGTGCAAGTACCCTCAGCACCCACAAATACCTAAATATCTCTTTCACAAATACTCCCCTGATAACACTTTCCCTCTCGCACACTGCTTGTTTGTGTGTGCGCCCTGAGCACAGGCGGCCTTTTTCTGGGAAAAAAAAAAACTTTAAAAAATAACAAAGTGAGATTTCAACATTTCCCCCCTTGCGGTCAGGACCAAGGGCCAATTTAAACTAGCGTGGGCCCCTGGCCGTGTAATGGCTAGTTTCCAACCTGGTCTGGAGACACGTGAATGCTCAGTTTCAGCCAATTCAGTTTAGTCTCTGTGTTCCTCCTACTTTCATGCAGCATATAATTTAAATGTTTTTGGCTGAACGTGGCTGTTTAAGAGCTTCTGGGTTAAAAACAGCTTTAGCTTGTGCACTACTTAAGATGGAGACAGAGAGACAAATCATTCAAAACAAAGTTGTTTTTCTTTCAAGCCTGAGGAAGAGACAGAAAAGTGACACATGGGCAGCTACATAGAATTTCTTTGCAGGTTGCTGGATATGTGTGTTGACTGATGACATCAGAAATTACCCACTAACACACAGCTGTGACATTTGTTAACATACACACACACATACACACCCATGCCCATGTGCAGATCGTGTATATGCTCTTTGTATCCTGCAGTGGTATTGTACATTCTCAACCTGCGTTCATACTACAGATAAATATTTTGTCAAGGATATACAGCACTCAGTTAAAAGAGAGTTTAAGATAACACCCCACTGAGTTAAAGAAAAAGAAACAGCTCTGAATAGGTGTTGATGGATGGCTGAGTGAAAGTCTTGTGGATACCCACAGGCTTTTTCTAACAGTGCCTTGCATCACAACCAGCCCTCTCTGACTGACAGTGAGGAATGCTGCAGGAAAGAAAGGAGTGAATCAAGAGAGGGAAGTAGAAAGGGAAACTAAAGAGAGATGAGGAGGGCAAAAATTAAAGTGGTGAACACAATGAAATGAAAACAGAAAGGAAGAAATAAGAAGACTTTTATTTCAGTGATATATAATGAGTTGTGTAATCAACATGTTGTGCACATATTGTACAGTAACTAAAAAGTGGCATCTCACACTTTCAGACATAACAGCCAAGAAATGTAATTATGGATTTGGGTCCAATTTAGCTGCTTCAGGTGTCTGCTGTTTGAGACTGTCCTCAACAACAGCACTGGTGATACTGTAGGTGTAGTTTGGAACTGCTTCACGTAGAAATATGGAAATTAGAATAAAACAGCTTTACTCTATTGAAGATAATTGAATCTCCCCCCAAACCCACTGAAATGGCTCTGTGCTTTTTCAAATGGTATATGAAGGAGGACAGTGAAAGAAGATGTAGTGGTTACATACCTGTAGACTTAAGTGGTGTCAGCCATGTTGTTAGCAATGAGGAATAGATGCAGCTGCAGATGCAGAGCAGAGAATTACCCATAATCCAAGAGAAGTGTGGCTTCAGGGCTTTCATACAGCCATCATTAGCACATGTGGCATCTGAAGAGAAATAAGCCGTGTACGTGCAGACATGATAAAACCAGGAGGAACATGATGCATTTGCTCTCTGGTAACAACTATATGGGATTAGCTGTGCCTGATTGCTAGAATGAAATTACTGTGAACCTCATTAAGTTACATAACTCTGAAAATGCAGCTCTCATCTCCTATCATCTGCCAGGTGAAATGAGAACAAATGGACCATCAGTGGTCGTTTTAGTTCACTGCTAAAAAAAAATCTCCATCTTATCAAGAAACAGATTTTTATGGGAAATAGCATCATTGCAGAAAGTAAGACTCTCTCAATCAAGAAAAAAGCAACAAAATGGGGGACATATTACTTAAAATAAGAAAAATCATCTGCCAATGGCACAGTAAACAACTTTTAAGATAAAACAGATAATTGTTTTATCATTTCTTTTAAGAAAATAACACTTTTATAACTTTATAATATGAAAACAACTTTACAGTGTAGCCTGGGTGTGCACTGTTTAGCCAGACAGACTCCTCCTTTTAGCACTGACTCATTAAATGCATGTGGAAACCATACACACATAAGAACAGACAACATCTGGCCTACAAACAAACAAACTAAAGTCTGTTTTCCATAGTGTCACAACGGAAGGATGATGGCAGGAAAAACCAACTCATTTATAAACACAACAGGCAGATTTCAGTGGAAACTTTCTGGTTCTGGTGTTAGCCGACTATTTGTGTCATAGGACGTCATGTGTTTAGTAAATTTTGTCTGTTTAGTTTAAAAGGCAGTGGTTTCAGCCAAGTAATGCGATTTGTTTGAGGACAGATTCCAACTGAGCTGATAATACCCATAAAGCACAGACACTGTAAGTATGTTTCAAAACTGAACTGGTGTTGACTCTTTGTAAAAGCAGACAGTTCATACTGGAAGCCACTGCATTCGTAGTGGTGATTTGGGGTATTTGTTCCTAAATTTGATGACAAATATAGTAATAAACATGATCTTAGAAGATCATAAAAGGTTGTGCTTTCAGAAAAGTTTCAGTCAAAAACTCCTATGGTGGATTTATCTGACATTCCCAATGGTGGTCATTCAACAAGCATTTGAGCAAGTGATAATCAAAGCCAATACATGATGTCATATATTATTATCAAGGACATTATCCAGGACTGGGAAGGGGGAGTTTGATGTTTTCTTGGTCGGTGTGGAATGCAAATACTTGTGTGGGGGATGGAGGGTCGACATTAGTGCAAACAAATGAACCCAAACTTTTCTCAGAATGATAATAATGGACACACACACAAAAAACAACTTTTGACAGCTGATTGGAACTGATATCACAAAGTTATTTGGGTCACAATGTCATGAAATGAAGAGAGCAGTAGCTACAGTACAACACACTAGTTTGAGCGCACCATTATATCTAATCTAATCAATGTTAAAATGTTCATTAGGCAGTGTGAATAAGTGTGTGTGTGTGTGTGTGTGTGTGTGTGCCATTAAATGTGAGTTTAATTTGTGCTGACATAGACACTTTGGAAACTGCATGTTTGCTAAAGTTTGGCTGCTTCCCAGAGGAGCTGCTTCAACAAATGAAGTTCTGCATAAACAGAATTACACCTTCATCCAACTGTATAACAATGAAAACAAATTGTCAGCAGCTGCGGTGAAGCAAAGAAAAGTCAAAAGAGTCCATGCTATAACTTGTTTGTCATGCTGCATCCTGTAGGTGTGTGAGCTGGTCCACTTCCTCATAGAGAACTGCAGCAGCGTCCTGGGAGAAGACATCACCTTGCTGTTCAGAAACTTCAGCCAGAAGAGCAACAACAGTGACCATGGATCAGGTAAATACAGAGGAGAAGAGAGAAAACATAAAATCCACTTGAGTATATGGTATAGTATAAGCATATAGCATATAAAATGAAACTGAAAATGATCAGAATACAGATAGTTTGATTGAGTTGTTTTGGAGATGGAGGCCAAGTCTGTGGATTTGGCTTACACTTAGAGTTCCTAGTTCTCTTCTATTATTAAACCACTGAAATGTCATGGACAGTCTCCATCACATCATTTATATCAGCTCATAATCCCTAACAATGACATTACTTATTCATCTCTGTTACATAGACTTGTGGAGATTAAGGGGTTGAGAAGGGCTGAGTCAGTAACATAACAGGGATATTTTGTGTGCAAAATCTTCAACAGAAACAACATTAACTTCTGAGCATTCTACATTATTTTCTACCTGATCAACAATTTGATTTTTAAATCACACTGACAAGACATTTTTAAAAATCCCTCAATGTAACAAGCATAAATTGTTAATTGGGATTGTACATAAAACTGCCATTTTTGCATTTTTTAAAAATCAGTTCTTATAATACATGCAATGAATGTGCACAACTAAGTCTGTAAATCAAAGATATCTCAGAATATTTCCTTGTAGCTGTCACATTAATTATGAAGGTCACAGTCAAGGTCAAAGTCTTAAACAAAGAGTGTGTGATTGTGTGTGTGTGTGGCTGAACAACAGAGCCTTGCTTTGTTTTTTGAAAGTGTACTAACAATGCTTCAGTGTGCTACACCTAAAAAAAATCTAAGGTGGTTTAAGTAGAGTGAGACTTGCTCACCATGAGTGTGTATGTATGCAGCTGAATGGCTGAGGCTCTTTCAAGCCTGTTGATTGGGGTCAGCAGATCGACCTGCTGTAATTTCAGTGATTGCCAGGGTCATAGGTGCTGATTAACACAGCACTGAATCTCCTCATTCATAAATACCACCAACTTTCTTCCTCGCTCTATAAATAACCAGCCGAGGTCAAGGAGCACACAGCAGGATGGCACTTTGTCCTCTGTTGTCTTTGTCTCCAGCAGTGAACTGTGACTTTGTTCATTCAGCCCAGGGGTCAAGATTCGATCTTAACTTCTCTCAGATTGCTCTCACTTTTTGAGCTTTGTGGATGGAGTTTCTACCAGCACAAAGCAACAGAATTTATAGTATGGATTTGATGCTTTCATTGCATTTTGCTCTAGGTTGCTGTGTAAATAAATTAAGTTTGGTATTCTTCAATGTGGACTGCTAATTTTGGTAGGTAGTGGGTGGAGAAACTAAATTGCAGGAATCTTGCATGAAAGCTTTATAATTGAAGGGCTACTTCACCATTACAGGAAGACTGGCAAGGAAAGTCTTTATGTATTTTATGTTTAATTTTTTGCTAAATTATTGTGTTTTTCTGTGTATTTTTGTATTACATTATATTGATCTAAATTTTCAAACAATTCCACAGTTTACCACTTGCTTAACCATGTCTCATAATAATATTATTTCTCTCTTCTTTCTTATTTTGCTTCATCTTCCTTTATCACCCACTCTTTCTATCCTTCTCTTCCAAGATGTGTCGTCCTTCCAGATGAATGACTCGTCCTATGACAGTCTGGAGAATGAGCTGAATGATGACCCTGAGTCTCCCTACCAGGAGCAGCTGCCTCTCCGTGACAAAGACAAGCCGGACAGCCGCAGCCGTGACTCCGTCATTACTCTCAGTGACTGCGACCCTGATCCCGACCCTGAGGCCAACCTCCTACTGCAGCTCCCCCCGCTGGCCAGACCAAGGAGGTTCAGTCCTGCAGTTCGACAGCCCCGCACCCGCCAGGCCAATGGCCTGTTGCAGGGTCCCAGGAGGCTGAGGAGGAGTTCGGAGCCTGCCTTGGCCCTAGCAAGCACACCACCGCCAGGCACAGTGACAGCTCATGCTAACCATCACCTGCCAGTAAGGAAAGCAAGTTATGATGCTGCCATGGAAGGGGAAGGAGAGGAGGATGAGGATGAGGTGTTTCTGGAGCAGGGGCTGAATGGGCTACAGCTGAAGGAAGAGGGAGAGAGTGGATGTGAGAAGGGAGGAGCCAAAGTCCAGAGTGGTGGGTGGAGGAAGGTAAAGCATGCCCCTCCACCTCCATTGCGACTAGATGCCAGCTGTTCCAGTCTGTCATCACCAGCAACCTCACCCACAGGTTCCTCCCTCAGCTCTTTAGACTCCGCCTTCTCACAGTATTCTACTGACTATGCCACCAATGGAGTGATGCCATTGGCTGAACCAGCTCCTCTCTCCCCTCTCTATCCTGGACGGCCACAGCTGTCACCCAGGGGCTCCCCACCTCAGAGGGAAGCCACGCCTCATTTTCCACAGCCCACTCAGCCCCCACGGACCAGCCAAACCACCTCCCATCCCCATGGCCTCCATCCTAACACATGGCTCAAGAGAGACCGCCGCCTGTCACTAAAGCAGCCTGATAATGGACACACAGAAGAGGACTTGCCTGTGGTAAATGGGAAAATCCACCCAACCAGTAATGGCTACTCTGTCGGTGCCCAGGAGACTGTGGTCATGAATCGAAACTGCCAACTGGAGATCCAGCAGCCCTCCGTCCTACCAGCAGGCTCTGCTGCAGCTGCAGCACAGCCGCTCCCCTTTCTACAAAGGGACAGAGAAACCCCTGACAGTCAGAGAGCTGAGGCAGCTCCACGACCAGACCTGTACCTACAGACCCCCAATCTCAGCCTCTCATAACAACCCCAAACCACCCACTGGAAGTGAAGTCACACAAACGCTGGCTGGAAATGAGTGTGTGCAGCCCCCACAGGGTGTTTTCTATGGACAGAGCTCCACCACTCTGGTCCTCCAGAGGCAAAAGTCTCACTCTCTAACTCCGGCCATAGAGGGACACAGAGGGAGAAAGACCCTTCCCCTCCCTCGCAGAGCATCTGAACCTTCCAAAGTCACTGCAAACTCTAACCTCTCCTCCAGCCACACCCTGGACAGACATCGCATTTCTAAGGGTCAGACCAAAGATGGTGGCCTGAGGGTGTCAGATGTGGAGCCCAACCACGCTGAACCACGCTTCTGTCTCTCTCCCTCTGCCACCAGGGCTGTAAGGGACTACTTTTCCTCACAGGATCAGGAGGATGCAGACGCCTGCTTGCGGAGGAGTCAGGAGGTGGCTCTAGCTATTGTCCAGGGGAAGAGGGAGTGGCAGAGCAGGCGGTGCAGTGACCCACGAGTGGACGACTTTGAACAGCTTTTTTTTGCAGAAGAGTCTTACGTGTAAATATGAACATTGTACAGGCAAACTGTGTATGAGAGACTGATATGTTCACCTGTATACAACTGTTGTCATTACTGATGTGATTTTATTTCTCCATAGACACCTTTTTCCTTCTGGCAGCAGTAGTTAGCCCAATACAGAAAGGTGTTGCAGTTTACTGTAATGGTACATCCAAGGTTTAAAATTGTAAAAGGTACAGATGCTCTTCCTGTTTCAGTGGTTCTTCTTATGGGCATAATCTGCATATTGTGACTGGCAGACAGTACACTGAAAAGTTTGAAGTTGTTGGTTATAATCAATAATATACTACAAAAGAAGTTTAAAAGTGTTTCCATGTATATGACAATGACATAACCTTATAGCATTACAGATGGGATCCTCAAAAAATATTAGTATTGCATGATTCAGTGATTTGTTACAGCAAAGATGTAAATACACAGCCTGTACATCTGGATCTGTAAACAGTCATTAAAGCTGCCTTTAAAATGGCAAATGGCAATGTCAGCATTACAGCCCTCTAAAAAATATTTTTTATCTGGCAGTGGGTCCTTGTTTTACCATCAGAATGTTTTGTTGCTGCACATGAAGAAATAATGAAGGAAGAAGAGATATTCAGAAATGAAAAAGAAAGGACAAGGAAGTCTTATCTCAAAAGTTCTTAGTCAATGACACATTTTTGTAGTCAGCTTTAAGAGTGAAAATGTTTTATATATTGTAGTTAAACTAAATTTATATTAACATTAGTGAAGTTCACAAGTATGCTAATGAACAGAAACATACCAGGGACACAAGCAGGGGTAACAGGCATTTTAGGGGCTACAAAAGTTGGCACAACAACTGTTTGCAATGCTGCTCTTTGTAGCAGTAAAGACAACAATATGGTCAAGATGACTGCTATGACCTAAAACAAATACTATGAGCATGCCTTCAGTTCTATCTGCAACACCTGTGATGTTTGCTGTAGTGCCAGAGGAGGAAATGACAGATGTCCCCACTGTAAATACTTGTAACTTAAGAAAACAATACATCTTACCACCTATTTTTATGGAGATTGTACCTTTTATGACCTGTTGCATCTGTTAAGTGAGCTATTACTCTCCAGTGAAGTGTTTATCCATCTGAATCAGTGAATCAATAGGGCCGGTATTTATTCATATGAGCCGAGTTTCTAGACACACAGCACAGTGTTGTACTCTGTAGCTCTGGTTTATATCTCTGTGACCTGGGAGGGATAGGAGGTGGGGTAAGAAGAAAAACTGTTGTTCTGCATGTATGCTTGTGTGAAAGAAAGTCAGAGTGCTGCTGAATATAATGTGATCATTGACAGCCAGTCCTGGGCAGGAATGTGAGAAAGATGTGCCACTGAGAGAGAAATCTCCTTTATTCTTGCTTTTATAGCACTTCATTCAAACCCTTTTAGTCTCTCAAGAATGTCAAGGACGCAGCCTGTTGTGTGTGCGTGTGTGTGTGTGTATGTGTGCGTGTGTGTCTGTGGGTGTGCTGAGTTGAATGCAACATTGAAAAACAGTTTTGCCAGCTGTTGTATGTTTATCCATAATAATATTATTTTTGTTTCAGTGTTCATGTCATTGCAGTGCTGATTTCTTAGGTGACACTTTACAATAAATGACCTTATTTCACTGTGCATTAATGTACTGCAAAGTATGTAAATACATACCCGTAGATAATATATTCTTAGCAAAATCTAAGAGCAGTTTCGCTGAGTATTAACACAGTGTTATTATGAATTTAATTTCTCCACAGGTTCACACACTGGAATAAGGCCATTGTCATGTTGGGTGTTGCCATTTTAATTGTCTCAAAATGTACTTTATCCTGTATTATTAATATTGTAGTTCTTATCTCCATTACAGTGAATTGTGTTCAACGTGCATAGCTCTGCATATTTATGATACAGAAATATATAAATATATATAAATATATTATCTTATTCCTTTGGTATTGTTGTGTGAGAAAATCATGTGTATTTTTGTACATGCCAATTCTGCTGCTGCTGTCTCTATAGAAAGTATATTTGCTACAAAATGCACCATTTGTATATTGTGTACATCTGATGTCCATTGCTCACGAGAACAAAACATTGATTTTAATAAATGTTGCTCTTGTGAAATTACTTTGCAGATTGACTGTGGATTTGTTCTTAAGTGTGGCTACTTTAAATATAAAGGTTTAGCTGTTTCTGGATTGTAGTTTAGGCAGAGACACATATGTTAAGGAATTTAACATTTATAGCAAATGATTCTACAATTAAATTTGGAAGAAGACTCTGGCCTTTGAGAAAATCCCTAAATAATCCAAACATGAACAACAGTTCAGTGATGGATCATCCCTTGACAAACACATACATGAACATTAGGTTTTACTAAAGTCATCATTACTTAAAACTGTGATGCTTAAAGAGCAGGTGCAGCAGCAAACATTGTTGTCATATCAACAGACTAATATTAAGAGATGTCACATTATCATTTCTGACAAACAAAGTAGTAAAACATGTGAATGTGAGAACAAATTGTATTTCATGTGCACGGATTGTATTTTGTGTGCTCAGTTTGATTAATTTGTTTACCATTTCGTACACATGTTTAGAAAAAAACAAACAAAAAAAAAAATGATGTGAACACCCTGGGCTCCATACTATAGGTCTGAAAGATAAGAACATTTATCAGTCATTGACGGTACTGTAGGAAACTCAGTTTAGTAAACATGAGAAAACTCATCATGCACTTCATAACTAAGCAATGTAACTGCTATACCTCACCAAAAACATATAACTTTATAACATACATATTCTTTATCTGCATGTTCCAACATTTTTCTGAAATAAAATAATACAATATTTACACCTTTAAATCTCTATTAGAATAAATGTGTTTGAACAATGTTTGGTTGCACATGTTGTTAAGACTGAAAAAAATTAGAGGATTGCATAATCATCACTGAGGCCCATGAAATTATTTATGAACAAAGAACATTGTGCAGTCCCCTTCTGACCGCAGTCTGAAGCATCAAGGTTTGTTTAAGCCCTTTGAGTTATGAGTGCAAACCTGATATGAGTATTTACTGCAAGGAAACTAATACAAGACCCAACTGCAGCTTTGTAATTGTTTCTCTAACCTTAATTTATAATCTTTTCAACAAGAAACAGAACATTAGCTGTCAGGGTTAAATTTATAAAAAACTATGTGAGATGTCAGAGCCAGCAAAAATATAGATGGAATCATCAAAAGCCTTCAGATTTATACAATGGTGTATCTCATTTTGCTCATATCTCCAACCAGTACATGACACTAAGACATACATATTATTTACTGACGTGGCTCCACTGGTTATTTTCCTCAGGGAGGCCAGTTGCTGAGCGGTTTAGGTGATGTCATCCAACCACAACTTTGTTGCATAATGGGAGTGTCCAATAACACCCTAACACACAGTTGACAGCCTTCTTAACAAGTCTGTGTTTTGATGTTTGTGATTCATCAGATGGATCTGGTGTGGAAGAACAGGAAGAGTGTGTGTTTGAGAGTTTTCTTTTCTTTAACTTCTCTCATATATTAACTTTTCTCATAAGTGTTGTTAAAAAGCTAGTGATTTAAGTCTGCCTCTTGCCACAATATTTGTAGGATAAGTCACAGACATACTGTCCCCTTGAGGCGCATGGACCTGTGACTGACCAAGCAATACTTTACCAGAGAAAAGAGTGCAGTAGAAAATTGGAACAGAAACATCTAGTAATGTATCACCTTTCTACATACTAGAATAATAAATCTGCTCATGTCATTTCCTCTTTCAAAATATGGGTATTTTAGCTTTTGGAGTTGTTTTGGAATCTTGGTTTCTTAGCTCTAAACATCAGGAAAGGGTTAGGGTTAGAAATGTTGAAATGAATATACTGTAGATGGAGGAGGTCACAGTAAACACTGAGTCTGAATTTGATTAGAAAAGGTGTCACCTCCCCAGTGGCAAGACATTTCACAGACTTTGGACATAAAGTTGAAAATCTGAAAACATTGAAATGAGACACAGTGATAGGTGACCCTGCTTCTGGATATAGACCATTAAATCTTTACATCCTGAATGAAGAGTACAATACAGTGGTGTGCCTGTCATTTTTGTCTTCAAACTACCTGTAGTGCTGCTAGGCCCTGTCAACCTCAAGAAGTATTACTCTTTTCATTGCCAATTGCCTTAATAAAAACATTGATACATTTGTCATAGTACTATCAATTGTATAAGGTATGGAATGTTGGGTACAGAGTACAGAGTAGATTAAATAAATAAATATAATTTTATTTATTTATTTATTTTCACTAACAAAGACCACACTAATAAAGATATGGGTTAACATGATTTATTACATGATATGGAAGGAGGTGAGCCATGATAATGTGGGAGGGATGGATTGAGGTTTCAAAGGGAGGGTTGCGGTCTGAAAGGATGGAGGAATGAGGGTAAGGGTTGAGGTGAAGGGAATGGGATGAAGGGATGAAGGTCGTGAGAGAGGGGGTGAAGGGTGAGGGATGAAGGGATGAGGGGGTGAAGGGTGAGAGATGAAGGAACTGGGTTTATGGATGGATGGATGATGAGAAGGTTGATGGATTGTGTCCAATAGAGATGGGAGATCATTCGGAACTGGGGAGTTCAGACTGGGGGAACCGTCTCTTCATGCTCGGATGAATAGGAAACTTCCACCAAAAGGAACTTATAGTTAAGGCATGCCAGGGAAGACCAATGGCTGAGAAGTTTGATGATGTAGTCAGGGATTCCCTGCCTGGAAGCAGTGAAGGCAATGAGAAAGGAATGCCATTTCTTATTGGGATAAGATCTTGCAAAGAAGGAAATGAAATCAGAAGCATGTGGCCACTTTTGCAGTCTCTGAGATAAACAAAAGGTCTTGGGTTTGTGTAGTCGTATATGGGTCTGTATGGTCATGGGTATGAATCGGGTTGAAAGAGGAAAATAGGACGAGGAAAACCACACTAGTTGGTTTTGCTGGATTTGAGATGGAAGGTGAATGTCAGCAGAATAGATGGAAATGTCAGGCAGAAGAAGGAGTGAACACAGAACAGGGAAGTAAGTCTGAGAAAACCAGAAGCCTGAGCAGGGGATTCTGACACGGCAGGCAAAGAAGTGAGGGGAAACTGTTTTGGCATGGAATGTGGTTCGGCCTGACAGTGACCTTTAATTAATGTGCTTCTGTCTGAGTGAGATGAGGCTGGACACATAGCCCCTGTCAACAGCTTTTTAAGTTTTAAGTTAATTCCACTAATGTAGGGCAGAATAGTGAAAGATTTAATCTTGAGGATGGAATAGCGAATGTGATGAAGCTGGACAGAGTCAGGACATTGAGTGAAGGGAATAAGAGGCTGTGTGAGGCATGGAAAGTTTTGGAACAATTCCAACCTGCCACGAGAGACGAGAGAGTTTGGGGAGTGACACTGTTCAGGATGGCATCTTGTGAAGCAGTGACTAATGCTCCAACTGTGAGGTTAGTTGAAGATGGTGGCTGAAAACCGGGATTGGAGTCACCAGAGGGTCTGCGGTAAGTACCAATTGTCCAGATGATGCAATAGTCCTTTGTTGATGATATCCACAACAGCGCTGTTGTCAGAGTAGATGGTGATGTCTTCTTAGACCGTTTATGCCCCCAAAGGATGGCTGCTATAATGACTGGGTGACACAGTCGTCTTAAAAGAAGTAGGTCGTCTTAAAAGAAGTAGGTCGTCTTAAAAGAAGTAGGTGCAGTTCAAGGAGGAGAGGAGCTGGTGCCGCAGTTTTAGTTCCTTTTTTTGTTGCTTCGTCCATTGTAATGTGGTTGTGTTAGGATGGTACGGAAGCAACTAAGAAATGAAAGGTGAGACAAGATGGATCGGCCTTGGGGGATGATATGGATGGCGTAGTTGTAGTGACCTAGCAGCAAGATTAGGAGATGCTTGGTGTATCTATTGATTGTAAGAAAACTTGACATTATTAAGGAAATCTGATGAGAGAAGTGCTGGGACCTCTGTTTTCTCTGAGAGAGGAACTCCTTGTTCTTGAAACGCGGAAGTCAAAGAGTTAAGACCATATGAAGGGAGTGAAGATGGTGGCATAGCGGTAAGAAAGTTACCCATACTTCATAGTAGTAAGTGCCCTGCCAGAGGACGCTAAAAAGACACGGGAGGATGGGAAGGACTTTGAAGGCACTGGTAAATTCTCACTTGGTTGACCGGGCTCCTAGGCCCACGAGGTGGATGAGATATGGCATGGGCAGTTGTGGTTTACTGTACTGTATGGAGAATTCTGGTCTAGCGATGACACTATTCATGCCTGGGATGGTAGAGGCAAGCTGAGCTGAGTTGAATTATAGGGATAAGTCAGTCTGGCATGCACTCTGCAGATAACCGGTGGTTTGAAATGCAAAAAGAGTGAAGATAAAGCCAGATAAAGGTTTCTTGAAAGGTACCATATAAATCTAAATTATTATTATCATTATTATTTGTCAGAGACATGTAATCGTCTAGCTCTTACCTGCGGTCAGGAAAGCAGAGCGAATAATGTCACGGTAAGAGGAAGAAAGAGAAAACAAATTTGACTGCAAGAAATTGTGGACTGGTTGTTTGAGTTCTATAGAACTGAGTGAAGTTTTCAGTATCCTGGGGATATGGGGATTATGTGTAGATTGATGAATAAATTGAATGAGGCTGACATAGTTACCAGATTGAGTCTGTAGCCTGAGTGAGGGTGGGGCAGGGGATAGAGGGACTGATACGACTGGGCAGGACAGGCAAGAATGCAGGGGGTCTGCAAGAGTCTGAGTTTTCTGTGTAATTGTTACTTGATACAAGTGACAGTGCCGACAGTGTGTAATGTTAGAGGTGAATCTCTCTGTGTCCCATGAGACTTGGAAAATTATATAAGTAGGGAGGGGAGCAGAGCCCCCTGGTATTTATAGCTCAACATACCAGGTATAGGTGTTTTACCTGGAAAAATCACAACCGGAGACAGGAGATCAGTAATGGTTTTAAACAGTGAAACTGAGTTGTGAGTTACAAATGATGGAGAGAAATAATTTCAATTTGGTATTTTATTGTTGGCCTCAGTTGTTGGACACAGGTGTGAAAAGCTTCTGTTCAGTAAGAATGTAAAGAGAAGATTACCTCACCACAACACAAATTCTCATTAATCAAATTATTAGAGAAAGTAAACAATAGAGGGTGCTTTATGCTTTAATTTACAAATATGAAGTACAATATAAAAGCTAGTCTGTAATAAAATGAAATCATGAGTGAGGACATTTATATCCACCAAATGGCAGGTACTATAATCACAGCCTCTCCAGATCTGTTGTTGAGCTGAGTCAATCAGCTTCTGAATCTCTCGACTTCACACTGACCCACAGAGACAATCACATCTGCAGCAGCTGTGGGATAACATACAGCTGTTTCAGCCTGGTTCCTGCTCTGGTTCCCATTCTGTGTTGGTCCCGCAGAAAATAGAGCAAATCGACACTAGGGTGAGAGGTTCATTTCCCACTGGGGAAACTGCACTGTAGACGAATGCCATGTGCTTTTGATAAACTGTGAGATGCTGATACTGAGAAACTGTCCCTTATTATGTGTTAGGTTTGTAGAGTAGGTCAGCAGCTGAGCCTTCATTCTGACAAAGATCCACATCCACCTTAGTCTTGTATCAGCCTACATTGTGCTCTTATCTACTTCTGCACCAAAATTATATGAAAACTTTGTAGCTTCCTCCTTTGCAGAGGACAGCAGTTGTAGGAAGTATAGATTCTTAGAAGTAACCATGGATTCCAAAGCAAAAACAAAAAAAATTAGTGATGCTACTCTGTTTGAAGCACATTTTCCTTATGTCTGCATGGGTTTTTTTTTGTTGTTAAAGGACAGATGAATGTTGAGTCCAAGATGATGTCAGTCTTCTGTCTGAAGGCATGTGTTGCTGGCTTTACAGGTGCATTCTTAAACCCCCAGCTGTCCTCCTGGATACAGAAAAGTTTGCTTTTTCAGAGGGATGATAAGGGAAAAGCTTGGCTTCTCTGCAAGATTCCTCTGCCAATGTGTAGCTCTCTGTGCCATGAGGTCACATCTGATATGATCTATCCCACTCATGAATTTCAGTCAAAACAGCAATTAGCCACGTTTTCCTCCCTACGCTGTACTGTTAACTCACTCCGAAAAACATGCAACTCCCTGCACAGGAACCCTGTTGATATTCCCACATATTGTTTTTCTGACACACTTTTCCGCAGATTTGGTGCTGTTATGTTGCAGTGAAAAGCAGGCAAAAAGTCCGCCCCTAAACCCCATAGGACCCTCCATCTGGACCCAGCAAAAACAGTCTATTACAAAATAATGGCACTAAGAGAGGAATATCTCTGTGCCAACTTACATCCTATTTTACAGTCCCATTTTATAATGGAAGTAGCTGCTGCAAAAGAACTCAGTGTATTATAGCATTGTCTCTTCTAAGCTGAAGCTGAAACCATAAAATATAATTGTGCAATAGTTTACGGAGTAACAGAGCCATTTGAGGAAAAACATCTCAGTTTTTTGTTTGACATTTTTACATCTAAATACTGAAAATTGCAGATTAGAAGAATTTAAGACCTCCAACAAAGTTTAGTTACATAACAGGAGAGAAGATTTATGTGTTAGGACACAGAGGCCTGAGGGATATGAGCGAAGATGCAGAGACACAAAGACACCTGTTAGAAAGGCAGTGAAGAAGAGTGTATGTGCATGTGTGTGCGCGAGTATACCTGTAAATGTATGTGTCCATGTATGCACATTTCTCTGTGTGAGTGCATATGTATGTGAATGCTTGCCTATGTGAACTCCACGTTCCCTCCTTTGAATACGTAGTTGTGTGAACTTCACTGTGCATTCACATGGAAAAAGGTGCTGCATACCTTGACGGTGACTTGTTTGAATATTATCAGGATTTTTTTATTACCTGCTGATTATTAGGATCAACTGATGCTGATTAGCTGACAGTTGACTGACAAAACTAATGGAACACTTTATTAAGAGCGAGTCCCGTAAACTATAGCCAACAACAATTAACACACATTCATTAAGACAACCAATTAAAACTCTCCAAAACAGTGGCCCAGCAAATACTGCACACTTCTTGGAGTAGCTGCAGCTTATTGTTTCATGTAGTCGCCTTTGGCTAGATGAGGAAAGTGTACACTGTAAATGAAACATTCTTCCTGGCCTCTTTCTTCATCCTTGTTTTTGCATATTGCCCTATTGCTGTTAGGTCGGCCGTATCAGATTTTACTCATGTTTTGTATAAAGGTCAAGTATGAAACAACCATTACCAAAGTTCGGTGTTTGTTCTCCTCAAAGCTGGCCTATGCTTGAACTGCACACACCCGTGGTGCTGTGAGGCACCTTGGATAAAAGCTTCCAACATAAGATGGACTCTTGTGGCTAAAAATGAACCTGCAGACTTTTCCTCTCATCTACAAAGGCTGAAGTCCCTATTGGATTCCTGCCTACAGTTCCCTTTTGAACAGTTATTCCCATCCTTTCTGTAAAGCTCACACACACAGATAATATATGCATTTCTTAACCCCACAAATGATGACACACTTGTCAAAACAAACATTCAAACACACGTTTAGCAGATTTCTGCCTCACACAAGTAATTATATCATTATATTAACAGCTAAATGTGCAGACATGCACACACAGGTTCACAATCACAGTCACACTCAGGGTTGATTTCCTGCTGTTTTCCACATGCTGGTGTGTATGCTTTTGTATTTGTGTTCCTTTCATGTGTGTACCAGTGAAGGTGGGTGGGAGGGCACGAATCTGACCTTTGCTGGCATTAAAAGAGAGGGATTAGGCCAAACTTTCATCTACCTCTTTGTTATCACCACCAATGCTCTCATCCATGTAGCCCATTAAAAAAATGCCAAAATGCTTTAAATTCATCTTGGGAAAAAAAAATTAAAGCCTGCAGAAGTGTCCTTGAGCCAAATAATGTAATGGGTCTCTACAGCTCCCTAGATGTTGCCCTGTACCTAACCTCTGATGTTTTACCTTTCTTTGGCAGTGGCAAATGTAAAAGAGCTTCCCTGTGTGGTTCAAGAAAGAACTAGATTTAGGATGCACTTTGCTGCAGTTTGTGATAGACAGTGGAACATGGAGGGAAATCACAAGGAGATGGGAAATGGCGAGGTGAGGTGGGGGGTGCTGCCATGACCTATGAGTAAAACTGAGGACATCACCACTGACACCCCCTTCGTTCAACATCAAGGCTTCAAAAATTCCCCCACTGTCAACACCTACACTCCATGTCCCTCTCTGATGGTTGACACGTATATGAGTCATGGTAGATGGCAGGTCAAAATTATTCCTGTTGAAGGTAATAAAGCTTTGTTCCTATTTATAGATGGCTGCATGTGTTGGCTAGCCTGCTGTTTTAATCCTGTGGCCATTTTTATCATTATGCAACAGACAGTGGACTGTTTCGTATTTTAAAACATCCACTGACTGTTCTGTTAACAAATGACCTTTATACTATGTGCACTACAGTGCAAATCTCTGGGGGTGATTTGAAGGGAAATTTCCTGTCTCTAGATACATCTCAGTTTTTGGCTGCAATATTTCAGTACTTTTATTCAATTCAATTCAATTTCAATTAAGTTTTATTTATATAGCGCCATATCACAACAAAAGTCATCTCAAGGCACTTTTCATATAGAGCAGGTCTAGACCATACTCTTTAAAATAGGTATTTACAGAGAGAGACCCAACAAATCCCAGAATGAGCAAGCACTAGGCGACAGTGGCAAGGAAAAACTCTTTTAAGAGGCAGAAACTCGAGCAGAACGGACTCAGGGTGGACGGCCATCTGCCTCGACCGTTAGTTAAGAAGGAAGGGGAGGCTAATGTGTATTAGAAGAGAAGGAGTACTAAAACATCATATAATATGATAATATACAGAGAAATGAGGAATGAAGGCAACAATTTGAGAATTTGAGTTAGGTAGAACTAGATAGATAAGTGGATGGATGGACTCAGAAGCTTTATATTTGCAGAATGCTCTGTTAATGATATAAAAAGAGGAGGACTTCAGTATATAAAATTAAAGACTATTTGTCATTTTGCTTAGAGGCTTAAAAAGGAGATTACTCATTTTCAAGTGTGTGTGTGCCTGAGTCCAAGGGATGTGATTAAATAGCATCACCTCAGAGAACTTGGCGGGTATGTGAGGTTTAGTTGAAACTGAAGCTCGGTGTTAAGTGTAGTGCGTGTGTGTGTGCGTGTGCGCACATGTGTGTGTGTTTTCCTTCCTTCCCTTCTCATTACCGGGTTACAGTCACATTACATTCATGACCTCCAACCCTCTTACACAAGCTTCCATGTTTACTACACTCAGGCCTTTTTACAGTTACCCAGCATGGGTGTCCAAAATTTTGATATGGCCAAAATATAAGTGTGTGTTTTGCACTGCTGGCCAAGAAATGACTCAGTGCTGGCTTTCAGGTGATATAACACATCCCCTGGAAGTAATATTTGAAGTCTGCAGCTCTTGCACAATAGGGACTTTGTACAGCTAATTGAGTTTGATAATGTAAAACATCACCTATGAAGTCTGGGTATTCTTGACAATGGCAAAAGAATGTGAAAAGGATCCCTCCCTCTGAAAGTATTGTAGACACCTAGAACTGGGAGGAGACCTTGATCAAGTTCAAGGGATATTTGTATCCCTGAAAACAGTTTGGGATTCCCCAGGAGAACTTAGAGGATGTAACTGTGCAAAAAAGTAGAGCTTAACAACATAGTTACTCGAGCTCCTCAATAATCCAATAAAAGGTGCTTTGGATACAGAATAAATGCCATATATTATGTAATTGGTTAAGTAACCCACTGGACTGCTCCAATTCATCAAAACATTATTTTCATGAATGAAGAAGAAAGCACTGTATATACCTCCACCAAGGCCTTAAGGTTCCCCAGAGGACTCTTATAGTCAACATTGTAGATGACATAATGGTTATGTAACAATAGAGAGGCTTGATTATAGCACATTGGATCACCAACATCTCTAGTTTTGTTGGGACTGTTATGCATGGCACATTTTGTGTAGTGTAAAGTGAATGAGGATTACAAACATGGAGGCCCATTCATTTCAATGGAAGCTGCTCAGGCAGTGTATTTGGGCAGGTTTCTGATCCAGTCCATTCATTTCAATGGAACTGGTGCTTATGAATAATAAAAAAAAAAGTATCACTGGGACACAAAGCATCATGTGGCCACTATAGTGAAAGCATTACAGCCAAGTGCTGTTCTTCGGGATTTGGTCAATCTACAATTGGTTAATATTAACATTTTTTAATTTCTATTTATTTTGAAATTCTCTGACATCTGAATATATGGTTCTCTGAATGTTCCAAACTATTTCTTTTTGGAAGCGAGCAATTACATCAGTAGTTTACAGAGGAACTAGATCATCTTATACAGAGACAGCAGGAAATAGTTTACATATGCCATATAAATACCAGAATAAAAGCAGATAACAGAGCAGAGTGATACTGACTATACAACACTTCTTCAGTGTAACAGCTGTACAATAGACCCACAACAAAAAAAAGTTACACCTCCGCCAAAATAAATCTCATCTTACACAATTGTACAGTGTAATAATTGACAAGATGTTACATGTCAAAATAGTCTGAGGTAGAATATAACCTGAATATATAACAAATTAATACAGTTTCACTACCAAACAAAGCATAGCTGTTTGGATGCAACAACTTTTTGTGCCTTTGACCCATTTATGACTTTATTATAATTCAGCAATATAATGTTATCAGAAGACAGCTTCAGCAGCTGCCACAGTAAGGGAAATAACTTCCATCAGCTCAGTAAATCCTTCAGAGGGATTTGATTTACAAATACCCTTAAATCTGATTAATATAATCATTGTAAGTGGCCCTAAGAGGCTTTGGTCCAATTGCATTCATATCTGACTAACTGAACAATAAGAGAAGGAAAACTAATATCCAGGCATGTCTCCATCAATGATGGGAGTATAATCTACCATGCTGACCCAGTTTCTGCATTTCTATTGGCTCACAGCCCAGCAGTTTGTCTGGGGGGACAGAGTTCACCAGCTGTCATTCACCAGCCTATTTGCTAGGATGCAGTTCAGATTATCAACATGCTTATCCCCCTGTACGTGTGTGTGTGTGTGTGTGTGTGTTGGTGCAGGTCCATAGGCCAGGTCAAGCATGTCCTACCAGTTAACTGTGTCCTATCTGCCTGTGCATATCCTGTTTCATTGTGAGAGTTAGTATGTGTAAATGTTCTAAACAATGGTTTTAATATTTGATTTATGAGTAAAAAAAAATTGATGTGAGACAAAAGAAAGACCTTTTATCCTTGTTCATATAAAGAAGCTCAAAGTCACTTTTCAGCAAGTTCCAGAAAAAGGGGTACCACCGGAACTAAATTTAGGAACTCAAAGTCCCCTTTGCACAATCTTGTTTGTGTTTCATTTGAAGCTAAGGAACTGTGAAGATTAGAAGTTTAAAGTGAGGTTTAAAAAATAAAAGTAATAATTTATTATTAGTTTTTAGTTTTTGACTCTGAGTCTGAGTTGGATATAATTAATAATTAATGAATGAAAATGAGACTGAAAACTATGTCTGTCTTCAATAGGTGCTTGAGGTGTGTTTTATGTATTTCTGTTTCAGAACATAATTGCAGTCGCAATCAAACAATCATCAGCCCTTCTCTAAGCTAGTCAGGATGGCAACACTAAAGCCTAACTTTGAAGTGGTACACAATTTGAAGCATGTGCAGTATCTATTTTTTACAAAGTTAAATACCTTTAGAAACACAGACAAATGACTGAAATAATGCCACCACAACAACAACTCTTGGATCTCAGGTCCTGGAAAGAAACTTTGACAGGCTTGGCATCAAAACCACCTTAACTTTTGGTTCCATGACTCCCGGGCCTATCGGAAAGCAAGAATCAAGTAGAAGAGACATGCATGCAGAGAGGTCATCCAGAAACCAAGCCACCTACTTTCCTGACCAAAACACTCCCTGTCTGCTCTAACAAACCCGACATTCCTCCCACAACTTCCTCCCTTCGTTAGACAAAGTGAGATAAGTCCACTGTGAGTGTGATAATAGTCAAAAAAGAAAGTTTTGGAAACAAAGTGATGGCCAGTAGAGAGAGAAGGGGACATTTAAATTCAACTTTATTTGGACAAATCTGGGATTTGGCTGATATGATTTAAAGCTGCTGGCATTAAATGTTTTCCAGTATTATCATTAGAGGAAAGGAATGCATCAGGTTATTGCTTTCACCTGCAGATCTAGAAAAAGTCATTCATGCTGTTATCTCCTACAGAAGAGACTACTGTAGTACCTTTTATTCTGGTATTAGCAGGCAAAACATTGAAAGACTAAAGCTGTTACAAAACGCTGCTGCCATGCTTTTAACACATTCTAAGAGAAGTGACCACATCAGGCCAATCCCTGCTACCCTAGATAAGATATTTGAGATTTTACTGCTTCACTGCCTAGAGATCTAAGAAAGACAAACACAGTATCCTCTTTTAAATCTCTCCCTAAAACTCTTATTTATCCTATTTGAAATTCATATTTTTTATACTTTTATTTCTTGTTCTAACTGTAAAGCTCTTTGTAACTGTTTGAAAGGTGCTTATATCATTATCTCTCCAAAATATTATGATTATTCAAAATTAAATTTAATTCTTTCTCTTTTTACATGACAGGATGTCATTAGATTTAGTATTAACATGAAAGTTTTATGCCATGTCAGCTTTAAGATATGGCAAAGATGTTACACTGCTGATTTGTTCATACTGCCTATGCCTACAGCATGTCCCCACAGACAAACAGTGGCAGAAGGATGAGTCCCTCAAGCAGACAGTCAGGTAAACATCTTAACCGGGAGAGGAACACAGGAATGTAAATGTCTGCACAAAAAAGGAGGACCTAAATATATTTCCAGATCTTGGGGCTTGAACATCTGTGACTAATTGCGGATATTTCCTCTCAATAGTACTATAAGTACAAAGATTAATAAGACATCACCTGGCAACATTGTTGTTGCTTGGATATGCAGGAATCAATCAGTATCTGAGGTCATTTACAGATAAGTCGTCATTCCAGTAATGCAGATCACCTTGGCCTGTGACTGGAATGTAGCTCCCTACGGCTCAGTTTTTTGTCCAGCTCACGTGTTGCTGTGAGGGGCCAAATGAGGCCCTCTGACAGCATCACTCACAGTTTAACATCTGCCATCTTGGATCTGATAGAAGCACATGCTGTATGTATTGCCTTGTGCTGGTCCCTTGTGACATAAAATTGGATGCTTTGTTACAAAATGGAAAAATGAGACAGAATGACTCAAGGTAAAATTGCATTTTAAGCATTATATTCAGACAATATATTCTGAATTAATGGTGGCACCTGTTTTCTCCAGGGTGGGGGAGCTGGGGGCAGGGGGAGGAATGAGGAATGTTTTTGATACATATTGAGGATAATTTGAAACAAAACACAAGGAGGAGAGACCTAGAAGAAAACAAGTAAAAGAAAAATGACCTATAAACCAGGTGGAAAGGAAGACAGAGAGTGAAAGAGGTGTCAAGTTCAAAAAGCATCACAGCATTGACTCCTGCCAGGGTTGAGAAGAGGTCACACTGTGAGAGGAGGCTGTCGACAAGATCAAAGGTTAAAGTTTGAACTTTGGTAGAACAAGCAGAGAGAACCTAAACTTCTACTTCCATTCATTCATTCAAGTGAAAGTATAATAATGACTCTCTGAAGTGAAATGAAAAATGCATCACTGTAAAAAAATGTATATACTTAGTTCTAAAGGTTTTGCCCATAAAGTAATGGGCAAAGACAAATAAATTAAATGAGTCTAAATGTTTCATTTAATGGGACTGGTTGCATCTGTTTAGCTTCAGTGGTGAAATCGGAACCAAAGAAGAAATTAATGAATCTGAGATCAAATGAATTTCTCGCTCTCGCAGCTTAATTTATTTATTTTTTGGCTGCTGACAAAACAATGGTTAAAGGTTCCAGTGTTATGTTTTTTAATTTCAGTTTTCGTTTAAACATGTGCAAACAGGTGTACACACACACAATATAAACCAGGGAGCAGATGTGTGCAGGAGTGTGTGTATAGACAAGATTCAAACACAGATCAGAGACTCACACACTTGGCAGCAAGCCTAGATTTAAAGGATTGTCTACCTGGACATTTAAAAAAAAAAAAAAAATACAAACACACTATAATGCAAACACCGAGGTCTGCAGGATCTATGTAGTTGGCAAATCAAATATAGAAATGACATTTAAATAACAAGCCTTCTTATCAAAAGCCTGGGCAATAAAGCAACAGTGGGGTTGCTTATTGGGCGCTCATTGAAATACTTGGAGATTCAATATTTCAACCCTAGAGTGTCATAATAGGCCACAGCAAGAGTTTTTTTTTTACTTTTGTGACATTTTTGAAAATATTCAATTTTCATGTAGAAAATCAAGATCAATGAAGTTACCATATATGGTTCCCTGCCCGCTAGGGTAAAAAAAAATACTAATAGGTGTGTGTGAATAGAAAAAAGACATATAAGAGAGAGAGAGATGAGGGCCCATGTCAGTCCGGCCTAAAGTGTCCAAGTGTCGCTCTCTGACATGGTAGGAGAAGAAAGTCGTATTAGTAGTTCCGGTAAATACGGAACTGGCTTTACTGGCAGAGGGATACAGTGAGTGACAGGTTGCTTCCATCCTTAAAATTTCTAAGACGGCAGTTCATAAGAACAAGGTCAAGCAGCAGACACTGGGGACAACAAAGCTACAGACTGGCAGAGGGTGAAAACGACTCTCCACTGACCGGGATGACCATCAACTCATTCGAATGTCATTCAGCAACTGCAGGATGACATCAAGTGACCTACAAAAAGAATGGCAAACAGCAGCTGGGGTGAAGTGAACGGTGAGAACGGTTTGAAACCCACTATGAAATTTGATCGAGGATCGGTGATGATCTGGGGGTGCTTCAGCAAGGGTGGAATTGGGCAGATTCGTCTTTTCGAAGGACACATGAATTAAGCCACCTACAAGATTATCCTTGAAGAAAACTTGCTTCCTTCTGCTTTGACAGTGTTCCCCAACTCTGAGGACTGGTTTTTCCAGCAGGACAATGATCCATGCCACATAGCTAGGTCAGTCAAGGTTTGGATGAAGGACTACCAGATCAAGACCCTGTCATGGCCAGCCCAATCTCCAGACCTGAACCCCATTGAAAACCTCTGGAATGTGAATTTTTGCGCCAGGAGTGGCTTTAGGTCACCCAACAGCAATGTGAAGGACTGGTGGAGAGCATGCCAAGAATCAGGGTTAGTCCAGCAAATATTGATTTCCGAACTCTTCGTAAGTTAAAACATTAGTATTGTGATGTTTCAAAATAAATATGAACTTGTTTTCTTTGCATTATTTGAGGTCTGAAAACACTGCATCTTTTTTGTTATTTTGACCATTTGTCATTTTCTGCAAATAAATGCTATAAATGACAATATTTTTATTTGGAATTTGGGAGAAATGTTGTCAGTAGTTTAAAGAATGAAACAAAGGTGTTTATTTTACTCAAACACATACCTATAAATAGTAAAATCAGAAAAACTGATAATTTTGCAGTGGTCTCTTAATTTTTTCCAGAGCTGTATGTAACTTAACCTTCGCTGATTGCCTGTGAGAGGTCACGTGATTCTCCGACCTCACTGGGCCACGTAGCGACGCCATTTTGGATGTCCACGGAAGTTACCATATATAGTCACTTGCCCAATAAAGGGTTAGAGAGCAAATAAAAGGTCACGGATAGAAAAGCATTAGGCTCAGCACAATGCATGCAGTCTGTTTATTTCTGACACATTTGATTTGATTCTGGTTGGCTTGTTAGTCCCCAGAAATTTGGCATTGTTGTGCACAACTGGAAACATTTCTGCATTTGTCTGTGCTTCTGTATTTGAACAAACTAACTATGTCTATGTCATGAATATCCTGACTGTCTCTGATATGGGTCATTTTCATCCTCAACATGCAGTAGTTTCAAGCTTTTTATCTAAAATCAGAAGCAACTTTCAGCCACACTTTTTCCTGTCATCAAACTACTGTGACAAAAACAGATGAAAAAAAATATATATATATATTAATAATTACAAATGTATAATTATAAAATTAATTATTTTTATAAACCAAGCATGATATAAATCCAACCAGACTTAGTCATTCTTGCCTTCTCATACAAATATTTACATCATGATACCATTTTTAAACAATTATAAACAAAAATACAGTGTTTACATCTGCAGTCACGTCTCTAGTGGATTTTTGCTGGCAGTCTGAGCTCATATCCACTGTATCTTAGCTGTGCACATCCAGTGTTTACATCTTCATACTGTGAGCATGAGTATCCCAGTGCATATTTATTAAATTCCAAATTTCCATTATCAACAAATACAATGATCTCATCAAAATGGAGGCATAATGGGCTAAAAATGTGGCTAAAAATGCTGTAACAGCCCATACAATAAATCCACTCAGCCAAACAAGGCAGCCTTCATCATCTGCTCTGTTTTGAAGTGATACTGGGTCATACTTTTGTTGCTATACTGAAATGCATCACAGCAGGGTGGTAATGTATTTCTGCCTCTATCTAATGTGTATTCAGACAAAAACAAACACTCTCACAAAGTGAGTTCAAACAAAGTGCTGACTGAAAGAAACAAGTCTCCACCCACGACTGAAGATTACCAGGAAAGAAGATGTTATCATCCCAATACCAAAATAGGTCAGAGCTACAGGACAGTGAGGGAAAGCAGAGGGTGAGGACATGACAAGCAGACGACCTTGGTAACAGAGACAGTGAGCATGTTTTTGAAGGCTAATACTGATAATTTAAAGCTTAACTTACCAGCTAAAATTAAAAATTATTACTTTCATGCCTGTAAATGACCCGAAGGCGGCACTGAAACTAATGAAACTTATTAGTAGGTTAGCAAGGTCATTTCAGTTTATAACAATTTGAATTTTAGCATCACAATAAAAAACATTGTACTCACCAAACTATGGAGATCTAGGAACATGGCTGAAAAGAAGTCAGATGGGGCATAAAACACAAGCAGTGAGACAGCGAGACAAGTGTTAAACAAACCCCTAGGTTAGACGAACTTATCTGGACTAGAAAATGAAGGAGCAGTAAAGTTATTACCCAAAGATAACATCTCATCACATTTTACAGCCTAGTTTCCTGGCTCAGCATCATACATACTTTTACCCACATAGTTTTACTTCCAAAACAATTTTAGCTAATCTTGCTTAACAGTCAGCTTGTCTATAACCTGTCTGATCCAGTGATTGAATTTTACTGTTTCTTTTCTGTTAATTTGAGTACAATCTTATCCCAAAGGTTAGAAATGATGGCCAAAATTTGGAAGAATTGGACACAAGTTGTATTAAAGGGGCAATTTGTATGTTTTCTCTGCCACTGAACATGGTTTCTTGTTGAGAGTGGGTGGTGATAATGGTCACTTGCCATGAGCTTCAGCCATTGTTGCATTTACAATACATGAGGTTATAATACACCTTCTCAGCAGCTCTACGTCTTCAGGCCAGTCTGGACACTACAGTGAGTCGCAATTTTAAAGTGACAAGATGGGCTGGCATCAGTAGAAGAAAAGAAGTGACAGAACTAAAGCAAAACATTTGTGTTGCTTTCCACTGCTGGAGACAGCTCTTGACAAGTAAAGAAATGAACTTTGATGTGGAACTTTGATGTGGAACTTGATTTATCAAATCCTATCAAAAATAGAGAAACAATCAGATGCACATCTCTAAAAGCCACAAGAGTCATATAGTCAATTTATTTAACCTCTTTCCCTCCCTGACTTGCTGTTCTCCACATGTTTTCTTTCTCACTCACTCCCCTGCTCTGTCACCAACCACCATATAAAGTCATGGAAGCACTGAGGGTCCTGAGCTGAAGGCAACACGTGCCACATATCACTGTTTGGGCTAGCATGTGAAAGTGCCCCTCTGAGTAACAGTGAGAATAACCCTGCAGTACCTTATATGACAAAACAACACACAAACAATCTCCTTCTGGCTTTATAGTACAAAGCTCTATGACATTAATAACCAGGTGTATTTACATTATTTATGTATATAATGAGTATTTGTATTGCAGGCTGTATAATAGTCAGGGATTTTGTGTGCGCTATAAGGAAGGAGATGAAATTGTTGCAATATAAGTACACAAATTTTTTCTCAATGATTATTTATTTATTGTAATTTGGGTGAACTGTCCTCGCAATTAATTTCCCCACCCCTTCAACATGCCAACTGCTGAGCAACACAGAGAATATTTTCATTTGACTTCTGTTCCCATTTTGCATCATGATAGACACCACCACAGATACCAACACAGTGACAACTGTGAGAATTACAATTACCATTAGGACTATAATTTGACTTATGCAGCACTTTTACTGCCAGCAGCACATTATTCCACTGGAATCATATTTCATCATATTTCATTATAAGCACTGAGCATTCAGAGGCACTGATGGCTGGTTTCCCTGTTTCTTCTCTACACTGCTGAAAACATCACGTCACCCTGCAGGCAAAGCCAAACTCTGCGTTGACTATCCAGGCCTGTGTTGGTCTGGTTGCCAGAGCTCAACACCCAAACAAAACTCACATAAATGACATATACAAGATGAAATAAACTGTGTTGAGATGATATATGGAGCAGTGGATATGTGATGAGATTTAAACTTCTATCTTATTATTATCTATCTTAATTAAGAAAAGCAGGTTTATTTTCTTGGCCTATTTTTCAGGAGGAGGTGGGAAGCAATAAGGTCTGGTGGGAAGCAAACAGAACTAGAGTCAATGGGTTGTAAGAAGATAGACACAAGGAATAAATTTGACAAAGTGTGCTGTCTCTGGCTAATGTAAAATGAGATCCTGTACTTTATTAAATGTATCTTAGATACGTTTTGCATTCACCATTGACATGACACATTTTCATATGAAAGGCAAGAGTTGTTCTATATTTTTCTTATTGTCAGTAAAGCCAGTGAAAATACCAAAACCAATAATTTCAGACATTACCTCTCAGATTTCCCTGTACTGTCTGTGGCTCTCAACTCTAAACCCATTTGTCCTCATTGAAGACATACAGTAGTTTAATTTATAAAAAGGTAGAGTAATTCTCCTCAACATCTAAACATATGGGCACTGTAATATTTAGCAAACATAACTCAATTACAGTAATTAAGTAAAATACAGTATATCAGTATACAATGTATCAGATTTTGTATACACTGTCAATACTTGTTAGTAGGATCAATTAATTATTAGTTTTGTCTTTTTTCATGAGATTTGTCGACAAGAACTATATGAGAATATAGTTCACCTTATCCTTAAGTTGACCTCCACCTAAGGTAAGAATAAGTGAAACCTGTACTATTAATCATTCACAGTGTCTGAGTGCTAAATGCTAGAAAGTTCAATCGCAGTCAGAGGGCTTTCAGTCACACCAACATGCAATGTCAAACCACCTCCATGTGCAAACACATTGGCTATTGTAAGCTCTACTGTACTGCTAACTAACTCATAATGAGGACATAATGGAAACTGTAAGCTGTGTTGACTCTCCTATTAAACAAGACAAATCTCTGTTTGCTTAAAATGTCAAGGAATCAATAGACAAAGAATGCCACATGCAAACATAAAGATTAAACTGTTCACCACTGTTTGTTTAATATTTTAGTTGACAAAGAGATCCAAAGGTAGTGTAAATAACACCACCTTTGGATTTGCTGCTCTCCAGTGGCCATGCAGCAGACTTTCAGTGAGATTTTAAACTTGAGTTAAATGTCTTTTGCTTGAGTGGACAGAAAATCAAAAAGGACATATAATGTGGCATTTAATTTCTATCCAACAGAAATATTCACCTTTGCAGCTCACCTATGCACATGATAATGTAGTAAAATAATTTACCCCCATGCCTACATGACTTTAATGCATTTTTTGGGGGGTGGGGCATGAAGGAATTTATAATGGATTTGAAAAAGTGCTGAAATCAAATTTTCAACCTGTAACCAGTGGGGACAAAATAGATTTAAGGGTCCAAAAGTAAAGTAAATGGTCAGAAAACTGACTGACATCTTCAAATTGCTTGTTTTGTTGTGCCAACAAAAACAGAAGCCATTCGAGAAATACTGTCAATTAATTTCTTGTCAATTGACTAACTGATTAATAAACTAATAATGTCAGTGCTGTCATATACACAGTTACAATTAATTCTAACCTTGCTTTATAATACAGAGCGTTAAATGTGTGCTCGTCAATAAAAGCTGATCTATTATAACCAAAACACAACTTTTGCCTTTTAAACACATATTACCTTTATATTGGGCACTGATATAAACAATTGCTATGTGTGTGTGAGTAAATGAGTTTGGTTGATCATACTCTACAACCCAGTTTTTGCTGTTCATTGTGGACAATTTTGCTTTGAAAAAGCCATTTCTAATATATGTGGGAGTGTTAACTTTGCTCTTTCCTAATATTTTTCTGAGCACAGAGGGAAGGGCGGTGAATGAGCACCTGGGGGTCTTGCCCTGATATTTCTTGCAGGAAGATAAAGTGCTGCAGGTTGATAACAAAAATCATCACATGGGAAGATTAGCCTGGACCACTGTTTGAAGGTCAGCATACAGTAACTTTTTTTCTGTGGGCTTACAAATGAAAGAGGACAGATCAAAGATTTTATATCAAACACATATATGCATTACAACCACAGTCATACGCAAATCTCCTCTGAGGTTTGTTTTGTCAACTCCAAGTGTGAATGACATCCAGGTTGTGGAAGGTGAATGTGTTAGATTATTGAACACTGTGAATAGTTGTAAAGATAGGTTCAGAAATGAGTTACAGCATTCATTTTAGAAGTCACAAAAATTAAAAGGACCTCATTTTACTTATGATACAGCAAATGGAAGCCCAGTATATATGCTGTCAGCAGGTAGTCAAAGATGGCACACTTCTTCATTGATTTGTTATACTTAGCATAATTCGTTTCTCTCTATCAGTGAGTAGAGTAAAGCAGTCTTTGCTTTTTATGAAGATTGCTGCTTTAACTTAACAAACAGTTATCAGATATAGCTTTGCTAGATGTTTCAAAAAATGATGTGTGAAATCAAAGAACACCTTGAATTTCAGGTCACAGTAAGAAAAACTGCCAACCTGCACCCTCTAGTGGTTGCATGATTTCAGTCTTTATTTATACATCCAGTGTCCTATGTTTAAAAAGATGAAGATGAAGTGTTTTATTCAAATCTCCACCTCTACCTTAATCTGCCAACATGGCTAGACTAGCTCCCAAGCACTTACACTGACATTTTCTTGTTTATTCTTCCATTTATGTAAAGTGTCTCTTTTCTCTTTCCCTTGCACACATGGGAGGCCAGAGGTAAGATTCAGCTAAGGAATACAAGCCTCTATTTAGTGTCCTGCCCAAGGACAGCAGAATTAGTCTGAATCAAATTAATCTGTTTGGAAGACAGTCTAGTCATAGGATCACATGGCTGTCTTAACAACACATTGTTTCTCAATATCAGAGTGCCATTGCATATTTTTCTTTATGTTACAGATCTTCACGTAGAACACCAACATCTAATGTGTCCTTATGTAAATCAATAATACCCTGGTTAAGAGAAAAGGTTTTTACTGCTATTCTTTTGTATCTCATGTTGCCCTGGAAACTAACAAACTAATGTCATAATGGTAAGTCGCCATACGGTGTCAGTGTTGCACAACAAAAAAAATATGAAAACATTTAAGTTTCACAGGTTCTTAAAATCTCATGCCAACCATACCAAACTGATTCAATCAAGCAAATAGTAATTTAAAGACAAACAAAACAAAAAAAATGCATTGCACTTTCAGAAAGGATGCAAAATTGCAAAAGGAATCTCAGAAAACAGGTAAACAGAATGATGCAAACAAAGAAACAACAAAGAAAAATTTATCAAACGAAACTAGTAAACGAGATCTAAAGGTAGGTCTCAGACTGTTTTTGCTTGGAATTTAGTTTAATGTCAGATGGGCATGCTACTCCACAGTTTTGGTCCAGAATAACATAGATGCACATTAAGGTTTTATTAACTGGGCTTCAGAATCATTGGTTAATTTTGCAAAAAGCTGAAAAGATTTCCTTCACCTGTTTTACTAGAAGAGAATTATTACCAACTGTGTCACTGAAGTGCACCCATGAGATTATGGTAATCCCATTTAATGTACTACATTACTTCCTTAAACTGCTGACTGAAAACACACTTGTGAGTGAAAGCGAGAGGACACAGCCTTGAAGAGGTGAGAAAGAGAAGAGGAAGCAAAAGTGGGAGGAATGTGAATAACATGAAAATGTGCAAAGCAGTGAGTTTTACCCTACTGCATAGCACTGCATGTTGTAGAATAACAGTGCAGTTATAAAAGAGAAATCAAAAAGAAAGACATTGAATCCAATCATTTAACCTCCTAGGGTATATGTTTCACATTTCACCAGGCAGCATTTTCATTTTTCTCACATTTCACATTTATGTCAGTCATATTAAAATAGGCTAGAGACACAAACTGATGAATCAGCCTCCCAAGAGATCTGTCATTATAATCTGGCCTCTATTTTCAGCCAACTTCTTTTTCTTTCTCCGTGTAATGAAGACGTTGGCATTCAGTGCAGCAGTGTGGTACCAACATTCCTTTCGATTGCTGTAGCTTGAATTCAGCACTGACTTTCAACACACAAATTCTGGGCAGACTTTGATGTGTCCTAGATATTAGATGGACACTCCCTAATGTTGCGTGAGCAAGATGAAAGAAAGATGAATGGTGAAATGCACAAAACATCATCTCTGATGCTCCATACAGTACGGATGTATATTATATATTTTTGAGTGGAAACCACAATTTGTATTATCAAGAGGCAGATAATATCCACAGATATTGACTTATCCTGTTGTATTTAAAAAAAAAAAAAAACATTTGACGGAAATAAATAAATAATAAATATTAGTACAATAAATCTCCCTTAATATCCTGATGCATGCAACTAACAGGAAAATGATTTCTGCTAGTGGACTGTTTTGATTTTATTGCTCTAAATATTTACAGCACATATTCATACCAGTAAAGCTCTGTTTACAAATTGCTGATGGTAGTATCCTGATATGTTTTTCTCATTAGGACTTCAGATTGAGGCAAGCTGCATGCCAGTGACTCACAGCTCAAAGATGACACATCTCTCCTCCTCACAACCACATGAGCTCTGTTTCACAGCATGGCTATTTTCATAAAGCCTTCATTTACAAGCAGTGATGAATGGAGAGCTTTTTCGGGAGATGGAGATGGGCAGTACAGCCTGGTGAGGTGGAAAGAAAACTCGAGAGGCAAGTGTGGGTAATATATTTGTTTACTGAACATCCCCTTTCAGTGAACATTTATTATTACAGTAAAATGTCACAAGAATTGTGATATCAGTGCAGCTTTGGAGTAAATTCCCAGTTTGACCTGTACAATTCAAAGACTTATCATTCATGGACTGTGTAGCTTTGACATAACATTTCATGCAGTATTTGTGCTGTCTAGCAGTTTGTGCTATGCTAAAACCACCTGTGACAATAAGGGAGTATAGCAACTAATGCAAATTGCAAGTACACATTTCACATCACATGTGTTTGTTCACTGTGTATCTTGTGAGACTAATTTTCCAAAGAGCATCACTGGACACTGCAAAAACTACAAGTGATGCTAAACAGCATCATAGAAGGCACAAAGAAAATGTCTTAGTACTACCAGAGACTCTGTGGTTCTTTGAGGATACTCATATTTACTGCCTTATTTAAACTTAAATGGCTTCTAAAGAAAGCTGGCACTCCACCTCTATTTTTGTCTCACAACTTCATTCACAATGCTCTTATGCTGAAGCTGAGTTTTGATTGTTGATTGATTTTGTGACAGATCATCAAATGGAGATTTATGGTGGGTACAGACAATTACTGTGGAGATGAGAGGAAAACTGTGGAGAGGCTGAGGGGCAGAGCTCCATGCCCATCATTCTAGTGCTACTCTGCAGCACCATGAGGTATAACTTACTGAAAATGTTACTGTGGTTGCATTAGTCACCACTGGTGCAAGTGTTTTGATTATTAATATGAGAGTTTTACAGTAAAATATCTCCATATCTGGACCAAGGGTAAGCTATCAGATGAAAAAAGTTCATGTCCAGCAAGGTGTGACTTGCTTTGTGCCATTTATTGCATCTCTACAAACCAGGCTATAAACTTCATTCTAAATCCGACTAAAAGATCAGCCTGTCTCAGTCACTGAATCTTTATTTACGCTATTACATATTTATAAACTTTTAGTGGCAAACCATATGCTCTATGTAGTACCAGGGGTGAACCACTTAAAATAATGTATGACATAACCCATTTACCAGAAAGCTCTCTGAGGTATAAAACGTCTCCTTTTTGGGTATGGTAAAGTTTGGGACCCCTCGGTTACACCCCGCAGCAGACCTGCTCTGCAGAGTCTCAGTCATGGGGTGAGGGAGGGGGTGAATCTGCAGGACTCTGCTCACCACGCCTCGGTACGGTAAGTTCGTCAGCCATATTGACTGTCTGTACCTCTTCTCCGATCGTGGGAGCCTGGCGGAGGAGTCTCCACCGCTGAAACCTGTATCACTGTACACTCTTGGTAGCTACGCACCGTGTCCGGTAAACAGCGCAGAGGACGGGAAGGTGAAACGCTCTATTTTTACTCGCTGTGGATATATAAAGTACTGCTGCCAGCTGGAGGGGGTGACAGTTGGACACATCCTCAGCGCAGCCAGGCGTTAGAGGTGAGTTTGAACGCCTTCATCTCTGCTTGTCTTCCTTTAAACTGTTCAAATGAGGGGGATTTATTTTCTCCTCAGGGCTAAAGAGCTGTAACGGTGTTTTTTTACGCAGGCCTTTTTAACGAGTCGTAGCGCTCATAGTAACTTATGTTGGAGAACATACCTATTTGACAGGCAGGCTAAGCGGCGTGGTCAGACGTGCGGCTAAAATTTAGCGTCACCTCCTTTTCTTACCGGCTTCTTGCACATTTCCAAACGGGAGGACGGGTGAGTAAAGTGGTGTCACTTTGCGCTTGGGTGCCGTGTGCCATTTAAAATGTTATGCAACGGAACGGGGCTCACATTAGTAGTCAGGGTAATTAGATGCTTGACGTTTTTTCCAGCACGACCTGAAGTCGATTCAGATACCACCGGTCCTGTTATGGGTCTGCCTCTAGAGATGTGTTTACATTTCCACAGGCGTTTACCAGTGTCTTAGAGCTGCTCGCTAATTACTTCACTAGTCACCTGAACGAGCATGGACGTGTCCAGCTCGGTGTTAGAATTCAGCGGTTTAGTGACTTACTGTTGGTCTTGTTCACGGTGTGTAGCTCTGCGGTCCTTTTGTAAAGCTCAGAGAGGAAACAATGCTTCTTGCACCGCAACTTTTGTAGCGAGTGCCGCTGCTGCTGACGATGCGCCTTTCTCTCTGCAACAATGAGAAAACACTAAGCCGCTAAAACATAGCATTATTAGCATGTTGCCACACTGAAGCTCTTTAGGCCAATGCTGTAAATATTTATGGACTCGCTTCTCATGGCCAGGGGAGTGTTTATGGTTGATTCAAACTACGCTATTTTTGTGCCAGCCTATAAGCTTTTACTCTAACTTTCATTAAACATCTTTTTAATCGTGTGAATAATATATGATAATAGAATAATAATAATTTAAGACTTATTGTGATGATAAATAACGCAAATGAACACCAGGGATATAGAGACGGGTTTGAAGAATGGTATATACGCTCGGTTCCCCGCGTAATAAAGTTGGTTTGAGTTAGTTCAAGTGAGTTTACCCCCAGTCCTGGAAAAACACTTCTAATTACACTGCGTCTAACACAGGCTAGTTAAGTTTTTGCGCATAAACTGCGGTCCTGAATACAGTAACATTAGCGCGCCCTCACATGATGCTAGCGGTCCATCTGGCACAAACAGATGCTCCTCCGGCGTCGAGGAAGTTAGGAGTCAGTGATTGGCCTCATTAGAGCAGGGGAGGTGAGTTTATTGGCTATTACCCCTGTCGCTCAAATCCTGTAGCTCTCGGCACCGCCCAGTATAAGGACCAAATTACAACTCATTTGAGAAAGAGGCTCTGCATCATGACATGAGATACCTTTGACGGCTGGTTTTAGATTTCTCTGGTTGGTTTTTCTGTAACCCGTTGAATAATCTCATAGCTCATGATTAGAGAAGAAGAATGTTGTCTTATCCTGAACATATTTGTATTAATGTCCACAGAAAAGAGAATGTCAATCTTCTGTTGTTTTTGTGGTATAGCCTATGATTTAAGTGCAGATTAATTTCAGTTAAGCATCCTTTTGTTATTATTAGCACTAGTTAGTATAGTTACTATTTTAATTTTCATATCCACTTGGGTAAAAAGAGGGACTTGTGATTTGTAAATACCTAAAAGTGTCTGATTACAATTTGGACAACCAAACTTTTGAGTGACATTGCATCCCTGAAATGAACCATTTTATGAATTTCTTCTACATATTATTATGAAAGAAGTTTTAATTTCAGAGAGAATCACTTTCCTCTGTGAAAAATGTAAATGTTCTGTATGGGAGAGCAGTGTGTCTGCTAAAGAGCATGGGGACAAATAAGCCATGGTTTATCTACTGCCTTAGCAAATTTAACCCAGTTTTAACAAATAAACAAACACATAAAATGGAGAAAGCAAATTACCAAATTGGCATCAGATTCAGCATGCAAATCTGGCTGAATCTTGACAAATTCTTCACACACCAGCTGCCACTGTGAGACAGTCTGAAACTTGTCTTCAGTGTCATGGTGTTGGTTGTGATGTCTGAGCAGCTCCTCATGCTGAATAGTTGGCGGTGTGGCCCATTGAGCTTGTTAGAGGAAATCTGTATCTACCATTCTGTCTCTGAGTTTCTACCATTTGCTGTTTCCAATTACATTTGCACTTTTAATGTTTGGTAGAATTTTTTTTGAAATCGGTTCTCATTTTCTGCTTTTGTTCTCTGCAGTGGTTACATTCCCAGTACACTTAAATCCAAAATGCATAAAAGAAAGGATGAAACAAAAGTGATCATGCCAGAAATATCCACTATAATTATCCACTGTGTTGTAAAAGTGCATGCATGCATTAATAATAAGTACAGTAGGTCAAAGTTGAACCAGGAAGTTGGTCTGCACTGCAGTGGGCATTAATGTACTGTAATGTACAGTTTGAGAAGTTACTAACAATCAGTGTAGTTATCATTTCCAAATCACTAAAATGATTTCTTTGTTAAAGTCTATGTCATGGATATTTATGTTCCTGGCCAATCCTAAAATAAAAATAGTCAAATATTCACTGTTTCCAACTTCTTAAAAGTTGGGATTTTATGCTTTTCTGATTCATATGTAGTAGTAAAGTAGTCTCACTTGGGATTTAAAATTAATCTATTAGTTGAGAAAATAATCTGCAGATTAATCGATAATAAAAAAAAATAACCACTGGCTGTGGTTCTAAAATATACAGTGCAGGTGTTTTGCTTGCTTAGTATCAGTTGGTGACAGAGAGCAAATGCTTTACTTTCACAACTCACATCTTAGCCAGGTTCACTGACAGATGCTATCTAGTTTCTCTTTCCATCTCTCACTTTTAGAGTCTCATTGTCATGTCTGTTCTCGTTTGATTTCTTTCAGTTTCTTTTCTGGATCTGCAGTGCTTGTCATTCCTGCATTGTTTCTGTGAAACATGCAACATTATGAAGCATGTTGATTAAATTTCAGTTAATTTTGGCAATTCAGATTTTCTCCCTACTGTAACATTTAGAAACTTTGTCTCTATATGCAGAGTAGTCTGGTGGTCTCAGGTTTAACCTATGCAACAGATTGCGCTTAGTCCACCATCAGTCATATGTTGTGCAAAACACTGAACATCAACCCACTAAATCCTGTGAAGTCATCCTGGATTAGTATCACCTCCCTGCAGAAGCAGACAGGAGTGATGATGCCATTGATCTCAGATTTACATTTATTTTAACAGCTGTTCAAACCTGTTTTGTCACCGTCTGTTTAGCCAAGTGAATTTTTATTACAGTCAATATTGATCACATGAATATTAATGATACTGAGTACACCATCCTGTAGCTGTTGGACTCATAAAAATCTGGCAGGAAATAGCAATGTTTGTGGCTTCTCCAGGTCAGGTAGTCTGTGGTCTATTTCTTCTTTCATTTGTGGGTGAATCATGCCAATCTGAATATCGACTTTTGTCCTTATGGTGTAACACTCCCATGTTTACTATATGTTCAACAGTAAACCGGTTTTGGACAACTCGGGAGCATCACTTAGCAAAGGGGCTTAGAGATGATCCAGACTGATGCTCTGTATGTTCTTTCATATCCTGCTCATTCTCCATCTTTTCGTCTTCCTTTTTCTTCATTACAATTATCCAAGTCCGCAACTTTAACATGTTTGAAAGTGACGTTGAGAAGGGGTCACAGGCCAAGGAAAACACAACAGTGTTTGCATTTATACACAAGATAATCATGATTTTCTGTGTAAAACAATCCTTTAAACTGGGACTAATTTCCATGGCAGATATGCTTGATTGAATAGCAGGTCAATATATCATGCTGACAGATAGTTCTGATTAGACAGAAGATGCTCCATGAAATGAACCATATTTCGGACCAGTACATTTGAGCTTGGTGGTACTGCACAGCTTTGTCAGCTTCAGTATGTACTTGGCTAGAGAACACTCATGAAACATGAAGTGTATGGTTCCTTTGTATCCTGTTTGTTCTCCATATTTTCATCTTCCTTTCCCCCCTCTTTATTTATAACTGTCCAAGTCAGCACTATTCTCTCCTCAGTATACTTGAAGTAGTTGTTCCTATAGAAAGTGTATTTATTGGAGCTCCTCATCATCATATTCACTGTCTGACATTTTATTTTGAAAGTATGTGGATTTGTCAGCTGTTTTTTGTAGTAGTTATGTGTGTAGTTAAAATTGTGCTCCACTCACACAGCTTAGTAATACATCACCTCGAAGAATTCACTGTTCAGTGAGCGATTTCAACACTGTGAAGAACTCCAAAATTAAGTAACTTCAACAGAAACCAGTGTAGATTTGTGTTTCATTATGGTACATTAGCTATGTGGAGCAAGTTTCAAATGGTTTTGAGAGCATACTGAAACGAACTGAAACCAATGCGCCTTTTAGAAGCAGAAAAATTCACAAATTAAATGGCTGACAGTAATGTTTGTTCTAAGGGTACAGGGTTCATTGAACTGATTGCCCACAGGCCATTTTGACAAACACTTGCCTCCTTACACTCAGTGACAAATCCCTTGCCTCAAGTAAAGCCTTGTTGTCAAGTGAAGCAGTTGGTACAGTTTCCTGCTGTTATAACAGCTGTTGGAATGTAGTTGTGTGCTGTTGTGTGAGATGTAGGTGGACACATAGGAGGAGGAGAATATGTAAAGGAGAGAGGTATAGGACCTTCTATGTGTGTGTAAAACACAAAAGTGCATTGAGATCAATTTGGATGACAGAGAGAGAGAGAGCTATAGAGTATATTGTACACAGTTTCTTTCTTCGTGAGTAGTGACCTTGAAGCTGTACCCACTCAGGAGCAACCCTCTGGTTTCACTGAGTGAAGGGACACAGACACACATACACACACACCTTGAAGGCTTAAACATCCACATTTACAAAGTAATGGGTTGCTAAACAGAGCAGACCTGTGTTCTGTTGGAAAACTCTAGATGCTTTCACCTACAGCACACACTACAAGTCACCGTAGGTGTGTGTGTGTGTGTGTGTGCGCGTGTGCGTGTGTGTGTGAAGGCCAGGGGGTCATGTGTTTCTGTGAAGCCTAGAGCTTTAAAATCTATTACACTTTGTAGATGGTAATCATTTTCACCTTGCCAAATGGCGAACAAAGCTGATGTTATCGATTCCGGCCACTGTTAGACCTGAAGAATTAACACAGGAAAAAAGAGAGGTTGCAAGAAAGACCAAGATGAAGTGTAAAGTTGGAGGAAGCATTTGTACTTATACTTATTTACTTTATACTTATCTTGCTCTGACTATTAAAGCATTTTCATTATGGATTAATAAAACATGCATAGTTTCTTCTGACTTAAAGCAAGAAAAACCATCTTCAACTTTGTACAGTCCAGTTTGGAAGGAAAGCACTGAAACTGTTTTAATTCTGTTTTATTTCACCTATCTCCTGGCTGCAGGTATATGGGTCAAGGCAAGCTTTGAATTCTTATGTGTCTCCAACCTTGCTGACTCTCATTCATCAATACTCTGTCCTTCTCTTCACTCTCTCACTGTCTCTCACCATTGTTAAGGTGAAATGGAAAGATGTAGCACAGGAAAAGGGGCTACAGAGGTGGAGAAAATTGCACAGGGATACAATCCTGGGTCAGTTAAGCTCATTTTGTGCCTTTGTATTATGGCAGTTCTGATTGCTGGTGCTTACTTTGAAAAAAAAATACATTATTCCATGTCTCATATACCTGAAGGATTTGAACCCAAAGGGATATTGATGGGGTGATGGAAGGCTTCACTGAGCTGTGCATTGATCTGCAGGACATGCCCCACAGTTATGTGACACATCAAAGTGAATTTCCTGAAGGCTAATGTGAAAGAAAGAATTAGGCCACATTTTCAAAGTATTTTCATAATGCTCTCTGATGTGATTATAAAATTTGCAGTTTGTCCCAAGAATATTTGTGCCCGACTCTATAGCAAAATTAACAATAGTTAAAACCTCTCAAATAATCAATACATACTGTAGTTCTGACCAATTTAGATATGAAACTTTCTAGCTTAACCTGAAGTTTCATTTTGTTTCTGCCCTCAGATTGAGTTTGTGATTGAGCCTGGTTTAATTCTCTGTACTGACACTTGAGTAAGGTCTATTTCTGGCATCACACATCACAAAGATCTGGCACCTATGGGACACCAACTGCTCTCTCTATTTTACATTCTAGCCATTTAGCTGACAAGCAGTTCTGGTTCTAGATAAACTCACACTATCCAGACATAACAAGAGGCAGGTCAAGGGTCATCTTAGAGAAATTATGTAAATAGCTTATCGAAAAAAGAAAAAGTATCTTTCTATGTATCTGTCTCTATTTCTCTCTATACAATTTCTGTCTCTATTTTCTGAGTTCTCTTTTCTTTCCTGTCAGCTAACTTGCCCAGTTTTCTCTATAGCTGCCTGTTCCGTCGTCGTTTCTACATTCCACGCTTCTCATTTGTCTTTCCCAAACTGCCACTCAGCACATTATGTTGTGTTTTCTGCTGGTAAAGGTCCAGGAACACTTGTGCTTTTCTAACTTCATCTGGACATCTGGAGAATTTACAGCTGTAGCCAAAGTAGTGGAGCCCAGTAGCAGCTGTTAACACGAGCTAGTGTTTCTGTATGTGTCTTTGAATCTCAGTAACAGTTTCTCTTGTGGGTAGAGAACGATTTATGCTGGACTCAGCTGAGTTCATTTAATTCTGGCATAACTTAACTAGTGCTTAAATGATGAAGTGATTTCCACTTTGTTTTCACTTCCATATTTCATCTGTGTTATTGTGTTTGTGTTAGCAGTTTTCTGTTTGGCAGGGTGTATAATTTGCGCTTATCAATGAACCTCATTTTCAGTCAGCATAAAAATGGTAGTGGTTGCAAAGAACAGTTAACATTTGTACTGTAGATTGAAGAAGAAGACAGGTGGATAGCAATTCAGAAATAATTTATTGAATAATAATTTATCAAATATGTGAGGATGTGCTGCTTTTCTCTGTTTTATATCATTGTAAACTGAATATGTTTAAACTTTGGGCCGTTGATTGACAAAAAGTTCAATTTAAAGACTACAGCTTGACCTCTGGGTATTTTTCACAATTCTATGACATTTTATAGGTCAAATGATAAATTGTAGCGAGAAACAAACAAAAAATACATTGAGAGATACAGAAAAGCACCCTGACATGACAACCTGAAGGGTACACTTGATCTGATGTTAATTTATGTTATGTTATCTGTTGACATTGGTACATTTGTCTGATGTTGTTATTGTGTCTCAGGCGCTGGTGCCCTGGAGAGAAGCAGGAAGACAGAGGACGACTTCTTTCTGTTTTTATTGGAGAGAGGAGAAAGATGCCCAAGCCGGTTAGTACCTCACATGCAAGAGATTAATGATTGATTTACAGCACCACCCCTGTGTACATGTCATGTAGAGAGTTACTGCTTGTACTGTTGTTCCTTAATCACACAAGATTTTTCCATATATCTGCTGCATTCTTCAGTTTGAATTTGAGAGAGATGTTGCCATACATTTACAGTTTTGTATTCCCAGTTTTGGAGAACTTGCTTTGCCAGTCTCCATGTGGCTCCTGAGAGTTTAGATATGGATTTTGCAAGCACAGTGAAAAAAAAGTAACTTTGAGAATAGTAACTGACTTCACATAGTTAACAGATAACGGCACAGACCATCACATTTACCGTATAGTGTCTTGGTCTGCTTGGGGTCTCTGCTAATCTTCAGTATTTTTGCACGGGAAGCAGCTTGCTACCGTTCCTGCTGTCAGTGCCAAGTCAGCTAAGAAATTTCCACAGGAAGTCTTCGGTTTTCTGAATGTTTTTCTACTTTCACAGATTAAAACCAGCATAACATGATTGGCAGATATTATTCTTCTCTAACCGGTGTATTTCAGTTTTTGCAATGTCTGATTGAGATGAATGGCAAGTGTCTGCAACATGCATAGCAAAAAATAAATAAATAAATTCACTTCTCTGAAAGCAAAGAAGCCAAGAGGGAGAGAGACAGAAATTAAATTAAAAACAGATTAAATATTGTTCCAGAAGCCTTTGCATGGTGGAAACAAAGCAACTCAGCAAACCACATGGTTCAGTATGTGTACCCCAATATGTGACTGATGATTTTGTCCATGATATTAATGTACAAACTTAAGCAATAGAACACTGTAAAATTGGGTTTTGCTGTTAAACATGAATTCAAACATAATAACTAAGTAGAAGTGTGTTGAGTGGTAAAAGGAGCAACTATTCTGCACAAAGCTTCATTTATGTTTTTTTATTCTACAGCTTTAAACAAGCTTAAACTATAAATCAGCCATCATGTTAATCTCAGGGTCGTTGACACACAACTGCAGGTTCTGACCCAAAACCTGCCAGTTAATTTGGTTCTTTACAACATTCAAGACAGAAATCCTGTCATAAAAATGGAAGCTAACAATGTGACCTGGAGCTCCATCAGTTTTGTTAAGACAGGTACAATAACTGTTGAGCTCCACTTGAACAATGCTCTCTTTTTTGCCCTCACTGAATAGTACTCAGGAGGGTAAAGTTTTTGGCTTAAGAGAGAGGTTGACTGTACGTTCAGGATGGGTTTCAGGCCCTGATAAGAAATAGGTAAGAAAGAAGTAGAAATATGCCATTGTGCTTCATTTGTAACGTCCAACGTGAAGCATTTGGTTTGGTGCCATTCATACCTGCTATATTTGTGTGTTGGGTTTTTTGTTTTTCAAGCCAGTCCAGAGTCTGTCATCAGCTCTCCCAGGCAGAAGTGATCTGTTACAGGAGTGCACAGAGTTTTGGGAAAACACACACATGCACAGTCACACAGAAACACAACAGTCGGTCACTTTGTGGAACTGTCCTGTCTATTGAAAAGAGCAAACACAATGAGGGCTTTCTCTGCTCTATTTTTGGACTGAAGGACACTGGGAGCTTTCATGTTGCTCTGACACAAACATACAGGCTGAGTTTGCACTGCAGCTTAAATAACAGGATTATGCTCTGATGCTTGTGGAGCTGATTGTACCTTTTATAATAATTCCTTTATTATATTTTAACCTTGGAAGAAGGAGGATAAACTCCAGGTATCTTCTCAGTCACAGAGCACTTTGAAACTGAAGTCTCAGTGTGAAACCAGAGTATTGTTGTATAGTCGATAAACTGATGTCAAAAGTTCTGTTGATATTTTAAAAATCTGCAAAACGGTCTGAAGTGCTATAAACGATGTCAGTGTCAAGAGCAGCCAGTTTTAAATAACTTCAATATATTTTTGCTCCAACCTTAACTAGCAGTCTGTAGTAGATTGTGATTTAACACTCGCAGATGCAATGATTTTTGCAAATAATATCTGTTTCAGCTAATACAGAAAGTAAGTTGAAGCAACATTTTAAAACTTTGGTTTTGTTATCGAAGCAGATAATGACTTAACTGTAAATCTATACTAAATTCTACTGCTTGCATCAACTACATCAATAGATGTCAGTGAAAACTATGGCAAGAATAGGAAGCTTGTAGTCACAGGCTGTTTACAATCCAGCCACTTGTACATGCTGGCTGCTTACACAGTTATCTACAGCCAGCCAGCAATTGTACTGAGCCCTTGGTTCATCAATCTCAGTAATGGGGAATTAGGCCAGGCCCAATTCCTGGAAAGAGACTAGGGACATGTGATGGGAAAAAAGTAGCGAGAGGATGGGAAGTGAAGAGAGAGATAGAAGGTGATAAAAATGGAAAGAGAATGTTGAAAAAAGTGGGGGAAAGATGAAACAGCTCATTATAAAGAAGAAATGACAGAGAAGCAGAGGAAGAGAGTGTGGGTTTTCTTTTAAATAGGCTTTTAAAGATTGTGTTCTGTGCATTTTGAGAACCTGAAGTTTAAACTGGTGTAAGTCTTACAAGTAAGACAATATTGAAAAATATTGAAAAAATCTGTCTACTGTAGAAAAATGAAAACATTACTTTTATGGTTCATGTTTTATAAAGTGATTTAGCTGTATTGACTCTGAAGTCAAGCAAAGGTAATATACATTGAATCAGAGAGAAACAGTTGGAGAGATGATGTAGCTGGAGATAAGAGACAGAGCCATGCAGGTGGACAGATGGAGGAAAAATTTACAAGTGTAAAAAGTAAAAGAGAAAGTTGGAACAGAGAAGTAAAGCCCAGATTATTGAAACACACCACAGGGAAGAGAAAAGATACACAAAGGGATAAAAGAGGATTTGGGAGAGGACTGAGTGACAGGCACTTTGTTCATATCAAGCCTGGAAAAACGACACCCAAGCTGCCCTTGAGGGGAACTCCCACTCCGGTTACATCAGGCTATACTTTGACATTAAGTCTAGCAGTTGGACAGTAAACACATCAGCCCTTTTGCTGCTTCATCTGTGCATTTCTCCCTGTTTTTGAGATGAAAATGCTAAAATGTCACATTGGATTAAAAGATTAAGCTGAGTGGCGCCTGCAGGCATGCTTTATAACCATTGAACACAAGCGTGGTTGGCTCCATGAGCTTGTAGCTAATGAAGAACAATAAGAACAAAATGTAGAGATGAAAAACAATCAACAATTTTGCAGTTGAGGCAAATAAACCACAGACCTCTGTTTTGTTGAGTCACTTAAAAACGCTCTGTTGTGTCTCTAAAAGGCAAGACAGACTATAAGGTAGTTAGCCTCAGGCAGGCCATTAAAAAGTGAAGTTGGTCTGGACCATGACCCTCCCCAAGGCTGTGTTTTAATGGTCTAGATACACCCCTAACACAACATGAATTTTCCCGTGGAATTCACTTCTTTCATGTTGTTCAAGGTATATATATATTGTACATGTATTGTTGGACACGGAGGGCTATCCTACTACCACTTTTCCCTCTTCCATCAAATCTTATCTCAAGCATTTTGATTTCACTGGCTCCTGAATGGAGGGATACAGACTATTATCTCATAGTCCTGTTTTTTAGATGCAAATGAAGAGAAGTGAAAGGTCTTATCAATTTAAGAGGTCTGACCTTTATGACTGAAATTGTTCATAATGTTTTCAAGGCGTCTGATGATTTAGCATGTTTGTTTGAGTCATGATACATGTATATGTCATGATACATATAGTGGCCTTGTATGTAGTGGCAGCTCTTTATTCTAGACTTGTGACATTTTCAGATAACTATGACAAATGAGACCTTGTTTTCTGTCATCTTATCACATTTTGTTTTGACTTTTAGTCTGTAAGTTGTAAGTCCCAAGACACAAAAGTACATTTACTGCCCACACAAGACCTTTCCCCCTTTAATTTAATCTCCCTGTTTTCCTCCAGTTTTAAACAACAGCTGCAAGAAACCTTTTCCTTCACAGAGAGGTCTGAATCACCCTTGAATCTGGTGCATATGAATTATGTATGGACATAAACAACATTTCTGATCATCAATAGAATTTCTGCAAATTTCAGTTTTTCCATTTGCTTTGTCTGATCTTTTGGTGTTTCGATTAAAGTCCTAAAGTGAAAATGTTAAAAGCCCTGTGTTATGTGGTTTAGAGCAAGACAAATAAAATATGACATATGACATGGCTTGACATTAGCTCTTCATCGGGTCATGAGGAATGATTAGGATTGTGCCCCCTGTGAGGTGTGTTATTAAGAACCAAATTTGGGTATGATTTATAGATAATTATTCATGTTTGTTTTAGCCCTCCTGGTGCACAAGTAAGGTTGGCCATGGACCACAAGTCAATAAACAGTAGACAGTCTGACAATTGTAGGGGGCTTTTTTAGATGATCCACCAAGCACTTAGTTGGAAGCAGAATAATCCCTCTACAAATGCAAATAATGCTTTTTAGAGGAGGAAGTACAAAGACAGGAGACATGTGAAAATGAAAAGAAGAGCAAACATGGAGACAATACAAAAAAAAATAATTCCACTCATTCAGCAACACACACCCTGAGGGGTTAAATGTTGGTGGAGAATAATTTAAAAGATATATTGATTTCCCATATGTTTTGGTCAGTGTGTGTATTTCCCCAGCGGCATTGTGAGAGTGTGTGTGGATGAGTATAGATCTGTGTTTGTACGTTTCACATGACTAAAGGCTGTGCACATGTTAATACATATTTATGTTAATACATCCATCTGCTTGAATAGAGAATGTGTTGCTTATGTAGAGTGTGTGTATATGTCTTTGTTTGTGTGTGTGTGTGTGTGTGTTTAAGTGTGTTAATACAAGGTGTGAGATGTGGTGGGACATCATACATTATTGATTTATAGCTGCGTTTTGCACATGTTGCCCCTCCTGGGGATGGTATCCCTGGGGGCCGGAGGCTGGTGGTGGTGGTGGTGGTGGTGGGGGGGGGGGGGGGCAGCAAGTTTGCAGTAGAGGCTTTAAATATTTCAGAGGGCCATTTTCATTTATATAATGGGAATTATCCAAGTCACTAAATCTAATTAGAGGCAGGGTGTGAAGTTTACCACTCTCCCCACCTTCTCTCCTAACCTCAACTAAATTCAATTTCACTGCTCTGTTGGAATGTATTAAAAACAGCTGTATGGCCAAAGCATCACAATAAAATGATTTATAGCACAGTAACCCCAAACCCATTCAAACACCTTTAGGATAAGCTGGAACACTGACTATGAGCAAGGCCTAATCACCCAACATAAGTTTCCAAAATGCCCATTGTTACTATAAGGATCAGAAGAGAATATAAGGTTCTTATTCATTTTTATTTAGTATTCAGATTATTAAACTTAACGTGTTAGGACTTTAAATTGTCATAATTTTTACTATCGGTGTTGCTTGTTTTCTGGGAACTTGCAGTGGGCATGTTTCACTATATTATAGTTTAAACAATGAATCTGTTTATATTAAAAGAAATTGCTACTTAACGTTCTCATTCTACCTTCATTCTAGCTTGGAAAAGCTGTGTCTGCTGTGCTAACTCTTGTTATTCCAGTCCAGATCAGCCCACAGGCGCTGTGTGATTCTTCTTGTTTATACTTTGAAAAGCATTTGTTCCAGGACCAACTTGGTGGTCTCACAGTGCTAATAGATGGATTGTCTCTCATACATCCTTGATACTCCACTTTGACTTTGAAAATGCAAGCAGCCATACTGAATAAGCTCAAAGCATCATGAACAAATACTGAGATTAGTATATAAGTCAAGACTTAAAGACATCAGGACAGCGAAGAGAGCTAAAAGAGTGGTTTTGGAGTGGAAAAGAAGAGTGGCAGGTAAAAAAGGATTTTGAAGAGGAAAACTCTTGAGAGGAGTGGAAAGGAGAGGTAGTGGAGTGGAGAACACGAAAAAAGAGTAGAGATGAAGAAATAAAAGCGTCAGAGAGGAAATGTTAAGTAGATGAGTGGAAAGAGTGGATGAGGATGGAAAACAGAGCAGAGAAGGTGAAGAAGACAGTGTGGCCCTGGTTCCCTTTAAATCCTCTGTTAACCAGCTTAGCTACCAACAGCTTTTAATTATGGCTGTCTGAGTCTCTCTCACACACACACAAACACAGTCAACAGGTGGGCTGTAAGCGTGGGCAGCCTATGCCTGTACACACTAGCCTACTATTTAGCTGTCACTACTTGTTATGAATAACATGGAGGCACTGGAGGATGCTGGTAAACACAGCCGGCTAAACTGAGACAGACATGCCCGCTCTGTTTTCCCCAGAGCATCATGAGATTTGGCTAGAATCAGTTTACAAAAATCACAAGTTACACAGCTAGAGTTTGCACACAATGTTGTAATTATAGCAGCTAAAGTCCTAATGCTTTTCATGTCTCATAAATAAAAAAATATTCTGCAATGCAAAAACATCCTCTCTCTAATAGATGCTGCACTGTAGATTAAATGTGTGTGGTTAATTACAGCTTTTCTCTTTAGATTCTCTAGCAGCTCCTTATAAAAGGAAAAATCATTTGGTGCCCGGAAAATAATGCAATTTCATTTCATCTGTATTTGGAAAAAACTTAGACCTGGTTTAGCACAATCAATAATATCATAACAATAACAATCCTGGGTTTCAGAGGAAAACTAGTAATTTTAGTAACCCAAGAATATCAAAAGTTGAAAATATTAACTCACCAGATGGAGTGAAATCTGAAAATGACTGGCCTGTAGGTGACGAATGCATATGGGAAAAAGTCATTTTGGTCCAGTGTGCACCATATGATTCTGCAAAACCAAAAGTGACCACTTCACCAGAAATGCCTCATAACCTGGTGGTATTTGTAGCATGACTAGAATTCCTTACTGTACCAGGTTTTTGTTACTTTACACTTGCCAGACAACAATGAGCACATACATCTACTCTAAGATATTATTATATGGAATAATACATTATCGATGGCCTCTCAATGATGATCAGGTGAAACAGATCAAAAGTGAATCTGAAGTTCATCACCACCATACTTACACTAAGGGATCTGAATGGAGTTGAATTAAGTATTGTACTTGGTGGTTATTGAATAACTCAGTGCTGTTGATGGGTTGTGTAACAATGAATAGTGCCCACTGGCTTTCACTCCATCTCTGTAATAGGTTTTTAGCATGAGTTAACATGCTGTGTGGTCATTGTTGATGTGGGGATGGATTTGTTGTATGATTTAAGGTGTGAGTCAACAGCTTGGTTGTCATCCAAGAGCTTCCTCTGAATTTAAGCCACAGAACTTCACTCAAACTAAACATAATGATACTGTTGAGGTTATCCCTCTGCTGCCAACTCAGATGATTTACCAAACTGAGTTTAATTTAAAACAAACCAAACATGCTTACGATCTTGTTATGAAAACATGAGCTGAAGTGGAAAACTAACTGTATTCATTCACGCTACTGTACTAATGTAACAATATATCGCTAACAGTTTGAGTAATAGTGACATTTTTTTCTTGTATGTCTGTGTAACTAGAAAAAAAAATCTATGTCTCTGACACATGACTAAAAATGGTAGCAGTTAGTCAGTTAACGGTTAAAAGAAAGGATTGTGGTCAACAGGGTGGCTGAGACCGCCTGCTTTATCTGATAACATTTTGTAGCTATCAGCTGGAAGACATGTTGCTCTCTCTCTGTGTCTTTGTCTGTTTGCTCCAGCAATCTCTCTCTCTCCTCTCTCTCTCTCTCTCTCTCTCTCACACACACACACACACACACACACACACACACAAAGACAGTCAAACTCACTCACATTTGAAACAATTCCTTACAAACAATAGATTACACAGGAGAACTTTATGCATTAGACAACGAATTGATGTTCTTCACCTCTGTGCACATCTGGTATATTTTTCTTTTCTCTCTCACCTATTCTGTTTATTTGCTGAAGCCATTCTTACTAATGCTTGGTATTTATTATATACAGTATATGTAGTTTATATTTAGGATACTGTGAGCATATAATCTGAAGCATATCATCTGTTTTTATCTTCTTTTTCACACCTTTAACAATGCTTTGATGCTCTGCTCACAGAGAGTAAAATATCAAAATATCATTATTGAGATGTCCTTTTTTGTGGTTGCAACATCTGATGAAAAAGTTAAGATGTTTTAGAAGTCTTGTATGTCATTTTGTACACAATTCTTTGAAACTCAGCCTCTTTAGCCTTTAATGGAATATCTTTGGATTGAGGACAGTTGGTCAGACAAAATAAGCAGCTAAAAGATATCACCTTAGGCTCTGGTAAATCTTGTTGGCTATTTTACTCTACCTCTTGTTTTGCTGTTGTCTCTCTGTTGAAAAGCTTATATGTCACCTCAGGAGGGGTCAATCCTCTCACCTTGTCACCCTGACTAGTGTTTAAATCCCTCTTTCGGATGCCCACAGGGCTTTTTAGAAAATTACATTAAAATCAGCCATGAGGGCGTTGCTATGGAAGCCTTATCAGCCAGAAGACAGAGGGACTTACATGCACTAAAGTGTAAACAGAATAATGCCATATTGTGTATGCACATTGAACACACATGTAAAGCCACCATATGGTTGTGCTCCCACACATAGAGTCAGATTTCAGTCTTGCAAAAGCACACACACACACACCACTGCCATATGGTTGCATTCCCATACTTACCAACATCTACTGCACAAACACTCTGTTTCTTCTGGAGCTGAGCAAATGCAGAACACACACTTAAAACACATACTTACAATCAAATCCTTATGCTAAAGATTTTTTTTCCCGCTCACCGGACATTTGATTTTCATAAACAGAAGTACAAAAACACACACACTAATAAGAAACTGGCAACCAACATCTCAAATAGTAATATGATGTCTGTAATACTGCAGCATCATGAATTTATTTGATGATCTGAAAAAAAGGAATTTGTGTCAGAATTTCTTTCAGTTAATCAATTAATTGATTGACAGAAAGTTAAATGAGTTTTGATCATCAAAAAGAATTAAGTCAAGTGTGTGTGTGTATTAGTGTGTCTTTGTGTATATTTTTCAGGTCAGTAGAGCTGTCTGTGAAACTTGTATTTTCTGACTGCTGGTTTCTTATGACTGATGCATGGTTCACCTCAGGCATTATCCATGTGTCTATCTTTGTCTCTCTTTGTCTCTCTCTCTGAAGCCCACCCCCCACTCACACACTCTACTGATGCAGCAGTTTTATCCTTAAGGCAGGTTACAGGTTTTTACTGTACCACTACTACCGCCCCCCCCCCCAGGTCTCTCACTCTCCATCAGGGTTACTTGGGGACACTGCCAGTTGGTTTCACTGCAGCTGGTTTTGCTTACTGCAGCACAGAACACCACAGCACAGTCTAATGTATTACACCTCCAATGGGAAGTGATACGGAAACACACAAACACACACAGACAAATGTGTGTTTGCATACTAGTGGTAGTGTGTGTGTAAGTTCAGCATTACATGCTGCGACAAATAAGACACACACATCGAGCAGACACACAAATTCCATTACTCTGACAATATCTCCTACTGTGTAAATGTTGTATAATTTAATTAACATTCAAGTTTTGCTTCAAAATTATGCAGGTGTGGCAGCAGCCCTGAATAAAGTTACCAAATGCTTATTTTTGGCTTTGAAAGTCACACCTGACTACATAACTCCCAGAATCCCTTTCTATACCAGCTCTTATTTTTGCAGCTGAGCAGCACTCCATTGCACTTCATTGCTGCCTTCCCAGTGGCAATAAAACATTTATTTATTTTTTCATCATGAATAATTCAAAATTATGTGCTCATATTTGAGTTAAGGTTTTATTTTTTTATTTTTTTATTTTCTGCACAAACTATAATCAAAGGACATAAAAATATTGTTGCAAAAAAAAAGTTTTCCAAAACTATAGAGAAGATGTAATTTTAACCAAATGATATAAAGAATCAAATTATTTGACACAGAAGCCCAGAAAAAAATAATTTGAAAAAGAGGTTGAATAAGAATCTGCAATCTGAATCTGCAAATTGCTTTGGACATAGGGCATGAAAATTGCACATTGTGCACTAATCTGAATAGGCTGCAGTATTCATAAACTTGTAGCACTCATCAATTGCCTTTTCACCCAGTCACCTCTTAAACATCCATTTAGCCATCAAAGCTCACCAAAGGGGAACTGGTCTCTTTTCCAAATTGTTGTGGTTGTCCTGGTGCAAACTTCTACTCATCCATGCTGAAGTGCAGATGGCCTGTGGACACCGAAGAACCAGTAGAAATGCAGAAGTCATTGTCTTGTAATTTTTGTCTCACTGAGTTCTCTCAGTGGGTCTCCTCGTTCCTGCATAGCTGTCTCTCACATACAGTAGTGGTTTTACAGTCTATTTTTTAAAATAAAATTTTAAAAAATATGCCAGGTAAGGTTATAGTTCATGTGAGGTTAAGTTAAAGCAACTGGTACTACTAAGTGGTGTCTTCCTAATGATTTTCCTTTATTAGGGTGAAGTGAAAGCAACTTTCTCTCTGCAGCAAAAGGATGAGCAGTGCAAACATCCTGCTGTATATGGACACTGGCTGTAACATAGAGGGTGTTGTGCATTTGTATATGTGTGTGAGTGTGTGTGTGTGCGAGAGAGAAATATTTATAGAAATCTGATAGGAGAACACACAGCTGGCACAGGCTGTCCCACCAGCAGTCAGTAGAGGGGTCACAGTAGTTCACAGGCTTTACTTCTTTCCCAGTTTGTTCTTTATTTGCAAAAGCCTTTTGTTTTGGACTTTTCCATCACCCTTTTTCAATTAGTTTCACTTTATTTTATACTTTTTTGTTTCACAATTTGTTCTGCTTGCCATTTCACACTGTCTTAAGCTCTTTTATGTCTTGTAATTTTGGCATTCCATTTCTTTCGGACATTGTGCACCTTTGTATCTTTCCTTCTTCAACACATTTTTACACATGTTCCCTCCTACTTTCTCACCACTCCCACCATTCAAACTTAGTGATCATGAATTGGATTCATTCTCTATACAAAGCAAACAAAAGCCATAATATTTCAGGATTTAGGTATTTTCCAACATTCAGCATTAGTGTAATAATGTAAATATATTCACTAGGTTCATAATGTCAACATAAATGGCTGATCTGACTGTGTGGTTTTCCCAGTGCTGCATTGTATTTGCGTGCTACATACCAAACCTCACAGACCTACTTTTACATGTTCCATTTTTACGTATTCAGCTGTGTCTCACTTTAAGTACAGAAGTTAAGGGAGCTTCATGTCTTTGTAATGCAAAGATCATACTGATCTGGCTTGGCATGGATAAACCCTTTCAGATAAAACTTTTTGTCTCAAGTGCATCAAAATCCTGAAAATTGCGTAGATTTGTTCATACTCTTGGGAATAATGCATAAACTAGAATCCCAGGGAATTCATTATAGGGCATCATGACCAAGTCTTAACATAACCACTCATGGAATTTATGTTAAGAATTTTATTCAGAAAATTTTCCAGAAAATTTGGTTATTTAACAAATGGATAAAGTAACAAGAATATATCAGAACTATACAGTGAAGATCAGACTTGAAAACAACAGCCAGGAAGAAAGAATATCTTTACTTCAAAGACGGGCCCCATTATGGGCCACAGTGGGAACTATGATCATAAACAGACTTTCAACAGTTTCAACTTTCAAAATTTTTGAATATTAAACTTCTGTAATTAATTTTTTTTATTGGTCCATTCATGTAGTTGCATTTTCTTCTTTTTCTGCAGATCAATGTGCGTGTCACCACCATGGATGCTGAGCTGGAGTTTGCCATTCAGCCCAACACAACAGGCAAACAGCTCTTTGACCAGGTAAGACACACACACACACACACACACACACACACATACATATTTGCTGAATTTCCATTTTGATCCTGAAGTACAGTGTGAGGAGCCAACTTTCCTAAAGCAGCTAGAAGGGTGCAAAAAATACATCTATCACTAGAAGGGAGCAGTAAGAATTCTACTTAAAATTTCTCTGTAAGCTGCTGGAAGAATCACATTGTTTGTTATCCATTACTAATGAAAAGCAATACTGGAAGTGGGCATACGTGTGTGCCAGTGGGTGCTTGGCTGGGTTTGGATCGGTGCTGGTTCTGTACAGAGATGACACACAAAGCATTCTTTGTCTCTTTGTCTAACTGGGAGCTTTTAGGAGACAGTGGATGTAAGTGTTGCATAGAAGTGTGTCTACTAGTGTGTGTGAGTGTGTGTGTGTGAATGTGAATGTGAATGTGTGCGTGCAGACTGTCTAGCAAGTAAAGGGCAGCTTTCAGTGTTGTTTCATGTCAGGCTGCAAAGGTTTGTTGAAGCTATGGTGATGAAAAGGGAGGGAGACAGCATGAAAGAGAGATGTTTTCTGTTTTTGTTGTTGCTCTTCAGTCCATGCTCTTTATACTGTAAGATCAAATCACAGAAGACATCTTTCTTATCAGAATAAATTATGGAGTGTTGCCTTGTAAAAGAAGGGAGCCCAATCTGTACTGTAAAGTCAAATTCCAGTGTTTTTTATCTTGCTGTGGATGACTGGCCAAATGGCATTATTCAGCTGGGCCAATAAGGGCCCAATAAAAGTTTTCTCAGAGCCATCCCAGAATCACCTTAGAACAAATTGAGACTTAGATGAGAAAATTGCCTTTTGCACATACTGATCATTTTATTTGTCAACTGAAATATTTTCACCTCCATGGTGCCCACAACCTTCACCTCATGTTACATCAAGATGTAGTGAGGAATCAAACATCAAACCATGTGAAAAGTCATGTTGTTAAACTGACAACGACTTATATGTTGGTATTTAATCACCTAATACCTTATTCAGTTTTCATAAAACATTGATTCCATGAGGCAGACTGTAGTGACCAGATCAAACATGGTGGAAAAATTCTTGGCAACCTCTGACTGGTAATCCTTAGACAGTGCAATGTTTAATATTGATGAAGAAAGAAAGTCTAACGAAAAAACATCTTTAGTGACCTGCCAAACCTCTTTAGCATGTAGCTGTGTGTGTGTTTCTGTGTGACTATGGTACTAGAATGCCCAGGTCGGATCATCTTATGCTGAGTCAACTGCTGCTTTCCCATCACCCCCTCTACGTTCTTTGTTACTTTCATTTCTATTTCCTCTCTCTCGATGATATACACACACGTGCGCGGCTGACTCACCAGATTTGAATGTTTCATCATGCTGTGCTCATGTATTGTCATAGCAACCAGCTGTCAAATGTCCAATGATATGTGCATAGCCTCCTGTTGCCATATAGTGTATGTTTGCTGATATAGTATAAACAAATCTGCCTGTGAATACTTGTTTTACTGTGTGTACCACACACCAATGACTGTTTTCATCATTTATTAATCTAGCTGTTATCTTTCATCTGTAGATATTCTTTTTGAAACTTGAGTAGAGCGGGTAGAGCATGGAAAAAAAACTATATGAACCCTTTAACCTATATGTTATCTATATGTTACCTATGTGTAGGTAACATGTAGGTTAAAGGGTTGAGGTTCAGGGTTTAGGATAGTTCTGAAAAATGCTTTAATGAATGCTGAAATGATTAGTTGATTAGTTAATTGACAGAATCTAATTCTTTTAAAAATCGATAAGTCATTTAAGTCGTTCATCAAGCAAAAATACTTTCAATACAAAATACATTCACAGGTTCCAGCCTTTCAAATATTAGGATTTGCTTTGTTTTTTTCCTGTTACTGTCTGTAACTTTTGGCGGGACAAAACAAGCAATTTGAAGATGTCACCCTGCGCTCTGGGAACTAGACTGAGATTAAATGATTAAACATTCAACTGAACCAACAAAAAAAAGAATCAACATATTAAAAGATAGTGAAAGTAATCATTGGTTGCAGTCCTAATCCTAACCAAGCTTGATGAAAGTGAAGAACATGAAAGTGAAAAGACTTCTGACCAATAAAGGAGAATGGAGAGGAAACAGAAGCTGAAAAGTGAGTGAGCAAACAGGTGTAAAAGTAATGACAGACCTCAGTGGTGAATGACACAGTGAAGTGTCATATGTCCATCATGAGGTAAAAATAGATGTAGATAAAATAGTCACCCCCCTCTTTGAAAAAGACACTGTTTCAGATTGACTGCCAGCGTGAAAGTAAAGCACATGACTGGGTTCTACTGAAGTGAGGTGACATCCAAAAGGAATACATCAAGTATTGGGGAGTTTGTAGATAATGAGTTGATTAGGACTGAATGGAGCATAAAGAAGTGACACACAAAGGATCGTGGCATACTAAACATACACTGGATATGATTTTAAATTTAGGAAAAGTAACATAGCATTTCTAGGCAGGCATCCATAACTTTATTGGCCTGTTAAATGATGAAGTGGGATATGTGACAGATGCTTAACTTGCCTCAGCATATTGTCATAAACTGATTAGCGTCAACTTGCCATATTACTTAAATATGCACATGCTCTATACTTTTGTGGGATGAAAACAGTCTATCATAAAAGACTAGCAGAACCTGCTAGACTCCCCAGTTACACTAAAAAAGCTACAGGACAAAATAAAGTCACATGAAACTAAAAGAGCCTGTGGTGTCGACGACATCCTAAATTTTCCAATTCAAATTGGCTATACTAAAACTCTTGAAACATTGTCCTTAGCTCTGGGATATTTGAAAATTATTTGGCAAAAATGTTTGTAGGGTTTATATACACTGATCAGCCATAACATTATCACCACTGGTGGATGAAGTGAATAACATTGATAATTCTGTGAATAACATCAATGTTCTGCTGAGGAACCTTTGGTCCTGACATTCATTTGGACATTACATTGTCATGTACCACCCACCTAAATATTGTGACAAACCAAGCACACACCCCTCCAGTGGCAACAACACTTCCAAATATGAACAAACCTACATTTTCTAGGTGCAGGTCTACATTTTTCTGTTTTATTTTAAGCAATTTTACTTACCTGCATAAGTAAAAAGGATAATAATAATAATAGAGCAACATCACAATTCTTCTATTTATGTTTGTTTTGTTTTGTTTTTTTTTCACATATGCTTTGGCAATGTAGCCTTCTGTTTCCCATGTCAATAAGGACCATTTAAATTGAATTGCATTGAAACAGTCAGGTGTCCCTGTGATCACTTAACTGCAGTGTGTTGAGGGTACATACAGGAAATCACATGTCCAGCAGTGAATGGTGAGCTCTGTGATAATGATCCATGCGAGAAACAGCCTGAAAGCTGTTTTGATTTTAAATGGTGCAGATTCACATCATTGAAGAGAGGGCTTCATTGATAAAGAGGCTGCCGAGCTAAATATAAACACTCATAAGCTCACTCAAATATACACACACACACACAGGCACGCACACACAATGATAAAAGGCTAGAGTGAGATGGGAAAGCTTTTTAATCAAACTAACCCAAACCCCAACACATAAGCAGCCTGCCTCTGAACATGAACACTTTGATGGACCATAATCACACACATACACTTTAAAAGTTGTCTGTGTGAACAAGTGTTTTCATCTATAATAAGTGAGGAGTTCTATTCAGTGGTGCAATCAGCTTGATTTTCCTGTCCCTTTAATGTTGTCTGTCTTTCCTCTTCTGTCTTCCACTTATTATTCCTTTGCTCCAATGCTGACGTTCCCAATCCATGTATTCACATTCTCAGGCTTCACTCCTAAATCTGCATGCTGAGCTCTCAGCATCTGCATAGCTGTCTCTGCATACCGCATTCCCAGCCCTACTGGAGGCACTCTGTGTGTAGGAGTGCATGTGTGTGTTTGGAAATGTGACTGACTGTACAGTTAGCATTGCTACAGCATGTTTTGGATGAGTGTTTCAGAGTGTTTTTTCATTTGATTATGCCTGTAATTATTTGATACTTAATGTGTTTATGTAAGCATGTTTATGTGTGTCTACGTGTTACTTACGAGTTAAATACATGGTAGGGAGTGCTGTCATAGTGACTGTGTAAATCACATTAGAGAATGAATAAGTGTCCCCTTAGAGGCTGCCCCCACCCCCCACCTCCTTCCGTCTATATTAATAGTTCAATAGTTTGTAAATGACAAACCATGTGAGTTTGAGAGAGTAGGGAGGGAAGATAAAGTTAGCAGTAAAGGGAAAAGACTTTAAGAGGGAAGAAAGGGAAAGGAAGAAGGTAGGAATATACAGAATGAAGCTGGCTGAGCACTGTAAAACTGTTACATTTTAGTTCTTTATTGGAGAACAGTTTTCCTGGAGATGAGGAGCAGATCAGGAACAATATTTAATTATATATTAGACAGCTCCCCCATGCACAAAGCCAGGTCAATAAAGAAATTGTTTTCCCAGTGGTTTTTAGTATTCAAAAGCCCAATTAGAAAAACTTCCAATATAAGCTTGATTGTATAGACTGATTGATTGATTGCAATTGACAGTGTTGTATGAGTGCAGATGTTAGGGACATTTGGATCCTGTAAACTGGTCAAAACAAAAGGCATTTGTGTGATTTCAGGTGGTGAAGACAGTGGGTTTAAGGGAGGTCTGGTTCTTTGGCCTACAGTACACAGACAGTAAAGGCTACGTGACATGGCTCAAGCTCAACAAGAAGGTGAGAGACTCTGAACATAACCACTGAAACACCTTATATCTGCCCAAAGGACTTGATCTTATATCTATCAATTTTTATATTTTTATTTTGTTCCTGTTTTTTATCCTTTCATTTCCACAATTTGAGAAAACAACATTATTAGTTACAAAAGCCTGTAAACAGTAGTCATGCTCAAGAAAGCCTATGAAGAAAACTTGTCTTTCTAATCGCACTTCAGTATTATGTTTGCTTAAAGCTTGTGAACTAGTGAATATATTTTGTTTCTGTAAATGTTCCTTTAATCTTGTTTTAAATAGGCTGGTTTCCTCAGGACTTATGGTGTTTGCATACTAGAACAAAGACACCTAAGGAGGGTGAAGGGTAAAATATGAAATGTCATGTGTGGGTGTCCACACCAGGTGACCCAGCAAGATGTGAAGAAGGAGAATCCGCTGCAGTTCAAGTTCAGAGCAAAGTTCTTTCCAGAGGATGTTTCTGAGGAACTCATCCAGGAGATCACACAGAAACTCTTCTTCCTGCAGGTATTGTAAAACTGGTCTGCCAAGATATTTTAGTGTTAAGGTCAATCAAACTGACACTAGCATGGGGTAGACATATTCTGAAAATTGAGCTGTGATTTACAGCATTTGTCTTGAGGTGCACCTTGCTACAGAGCTAGCATCACATCTGTAGTGTTGTTCTGTGATCAGGTATCCTCTAATTTCAATCAAAACTTTGCTAATTTTGACTCTATTTATTAGGCAAAGTTATGTTAGTGTTTAGGACTAGGACTTAGGTTGAGTGAGCATCAGAAACATCTCTGCTGGGAAACCCACAGGGTTCTACCCATAGGCTATTACTGACTGACTGACTGTGTGTGTGTGTGTGTGTGTGTGCGTACGTGTGCATGTTTGTGTATTCTCTCTGCAGGTGAAGGAGGCCATTCTGAATGATGAGAACTACTGTCCCCCAGAGACAGCTGTGCTGCTGGCCTCCTACGCTGTCCAGGCCAAGTATGGTGATTACAACAAAGATATTCACAAGCCTGGCTACCTGGCCTCCGACCGACTACTGCCACAAAGGTACATTGTATAGACATACACAGTATACACAATATTCAATACAAATGTTAAATGCACTGACGTTATGACATTATATAGTGCTTTTCTGCCTTGCTGACAAAGAGCTTTAAAATGACACTTTCATATACAAAGCTAGGAACTAGCGGGTGAACCACCAACCCTGTGATTAATGGGTGACCCACACTACGCTATATTAATATTATTTATTTGTTCCCCTTTTTGTCTCTGTGTGCAAATGTGTCCTGTAGAGTTCTTGAGCAACACAAGCTGACAAAGGAACAGTGGGAGGACAGAATACAGACCTGGCATGAGGAGCACAGAAGCATGCTCAGGTGAGTGTATCTCTTTGACGCAAGAAATCACTGTATTTTCAGCCCTAGTGAATTTAGAGACACTGGCACCTGAATGCTGTAGATCTGTCTGTTTACCGTTGCTTGTATCTGTGTGTGTGCAGAGAGGATGCAATGATGGAATATCTTAAGATTGCTCAGGACCTGGAGATGTACGGTGTCAACTACTTTGAAATTAAAAACAAGAAGGGCACAGAGCTGTGGCTTGGGGTCGACGCCTTGGGGCTCAACATCTATGAACATGAAGACAAGTAAACAAATCATGCATGCACACACACACACACACCTGTGCAGTTCTATAGGTTATGTACATTTGTTTATTGCAGTCCACACAGACCTCATCATTATTTAACATTCATCAGTAACAAAGAGGATTCCCAGTCATAGCTTGACAGAAATTAAATTCCACCATAATTGACTTGGTTGGTACATTCTAAGTCACTCATTCCTCACCTGGGGGTTAGTACCTCTCCACAGGAAGGGTTACACAGGGTCATACATGAAGTGTTGCAATTTTTTGTTTGAAAGTCCTTTCAGAAGAATATTGGGAAAGTATTATCTGCAGTACTTCATGCCATACTAGGAATGAGTGCGTTAAGGGACCTCTCCCTCAGCTGCCAATGTAGCTATATTGTAGCTGGTTGATGAATATGAACTGTATGCTTTCTCAGCTCTGCCAATGGCCTTGGGTTGTATTGGTGTGACAACAGCGCCCTCTTTTGGTTTTGAACAGTACAGCTGATGAACAACCTGAACACATACATTAAAATATCCCCTCAAACATTTGAAACACACCCAACATTTGAAATATTTTTTCATTTTTAAAACTTTCAAAGCATGCACATGTCCTTAAGATGTTATGAAAAGATTTTAGACAATGTGTTTAGAGTTTACTAAACACATTGTCTAAACATTGTCTTATTCCTTTAGCTGTAATAATAATAATAATAATAATAATAATAATAATAATAATTATTATTATTATTATTACTACTACTACTACTACTATTTACTTTTTGACTTAGTCTGTGTATCTGCAATGTTGTCTTTCTCCTACCCCATTCCCCCACCCCCCTCTCTTTCTGTCTAAACCCAACCGGTCGAGGCAGATGGCCACCCACCTTGAGTCCGGTTCTGCTCGAGGTTTCTGCCTCTTAAAAGGAAGTTTTTCCTTGCCACAGTCGCCTAGTGCTTGCTCATGGTGGGATCTGTTGGGTTTCTCTCTGTAAATTTTATAAGATAAAGAGTACGGTCTAGACCTGCTCTATATGTACAGTGCCTCGAGATAACTTCTGTTGTGAATTGGCGCTATATAAATAAAATTTGACTTGACTTGACTTGACTAAATCATACATTCACTTTGTCATCGTTAATTAAACATCTCATCACTGCCTGCTCAGGTTGTCACCAAAGATCGGCTTCCCCTGGAGCGAAATCAGAAACATTTCCTTCAGTGACAAGAAGTTTGTTATCAAGCCCATTGATAAGAAAGCACCAGTAAGTGTTGGAATGATGTGTGATTGATGGCCGCTTTTTAAGTTTGCAAAATATTTTTGCACCCTAATCCTCTCATATCCATCCTCCGTGCAGGATTTTGTGTTCTACGCCCCTCGGTTGCGGATCAACAAGCGCATCCTGGCGTTATGTATGGGAAACCATGAGCTGTACATGAGGAGGAGGAAGCCTGACACTATTGAGGTGCAGCAGATGAAGGCTCAGGCCAGGGAGGAAAAACACCATAAACAGATGGAGAGGTACAGCACATGCTATTTTACCTTTATCAGGAAGTTGAAATGACACCTTTCATTTATTTCTGCTGGAAATTACAGTTATCTGTTTTTTAATAGCATTTCTTTGTACTTTACTTATTTCACAACACATGAACACCCTGCCACAAACATACTCTTTGTAATGCTGACACTCCCACATTGCAAAAAGACACTTAATTATCATTACATTTTTGTCTCCAGTTGAGTTCTTACCTTAAAAGTCTTTGCATTGTTTATAGCTGGAAAATAAATGGAAATATCTACTTTTCATTCACTGATTAATTAATTCACTTCATGAGGTGACTTTACAGTCAGTGCATATCTGAAATTTTGGCTTGGTTTGAAGTGGAAATTCATTAATAAAGCTGGATCTGTTAGTGCTGGATCTGCTGTTACTGTAGGAAACCAACACAACACAGCACATTTTACTGTGGGCAACAAGGAGTGATGAAATAATAGATATTAGATTTGCAGATATGTTGTGCTGCAAACAAACAACACAGCAATCAGTATACCCATATCAAATAGCGACAAAGCAGGCAGAACACAAACAGGATCTGATGTTTGTTTTTAAATATAATTTATGTGGGCTGCTATCACTGTGGAAACTGCTGCATTAATTTCTGTATTTGTTGATTGTGTTTGCGGGTGGATAATGTGCGTGTGCTTTGTTTTTGTCTCACAGTTACTTGTGAAGTATTTTATGACCATCTAAAATTCCTTTTAGATGTAATTGCATTCTGATGCAGTTTTATCTTGTTTGTGTATTTAAAATCAGTACTTCACCTAGATTGGACATATGTTGTGTTTATTGTGAAAAACTTACAAATGCAAATTGACAATGTAATGTAATACACTGCAATATAATGTAGCAAATAATACATGTTCATATTACTCATTAGAACCACTGACATCAGGAAGACATCTTGATAAGCCCAGACTCAATACAAACTGTCTATGAATTTTCTTGTTGACTATTTTGGTAGTGTAACTTCAAATAACCAACTGATACATCACTTGCTGGGTGTGATGGTTGTTTTCTGTGTTATGTCAACAGAGCGCAGCTGGAGAATGAGAAGAAGAAGCGTGAGCACGCAGAAAAGGAAAAGGAGCGGATAGAGCGAGAGAAGGATGAGTTGATCGAAAGGCTGAGGCAGATTGAAGAGCAGACACAGAGAGCTCAGAAAGGTATGACTGGACCAACACCACAAATGTACAAGCATTGTTGTTGTTGTGATATCACTGCACCCGCCTAAGTGATTTTGATACCAACTCAAATGTGTCTGTACAGTCTTGTATCAAAAAGTATTCAAAGTTAAAAGTTTTGCCAGATTCATAGTTTTCTTTTCTTATTATTTGACCAGATAGTGTAGTTCTTAAGTCCAAACATCAACGATCAATCAGTGCACAACAAAAAGTAACCAGACCAAAATTGAAGTAAAAAGTGTACTATTTTGTACTGTTTAATGTGTCCTGTGTACTGTTTGTTGTTCAGGCATAAAGAATAGTTTATAAACCCCAAACTGATATCCTTGCACACTCAGCCCCTTATTTGCATTTTCTCAACATTTCCCAGAGATGTCAAGTCCAGTCAAGTCAAATCAATTTTATTCCGATAGTATCAAAATGTAACAGAAATTATCTCAAGGCATTTTTGTATGGAGCAGGTCTAGACAGCCTCCTTTACCATATAATTTACAGACACCCCACATTCCCTATGAGCAAGAACTTAACACCTTTTAATGTAAATAGACCTCAAGCATAACCAGGCTCTGGGTGGACTAGCATCTTTCTCAGTCAGTTGGAAATGTATAATAATAATAATAGTAACTACAACAATAATAATGACTGTAACAGTAGGTGTGGGATCATGGGGGCAGTAAGTGGCTCGCAGATCATTTGTTTACCTTGTCAGCTCAGACTGCAGCTGGTGTACCAGGTTTATGAGAGATAATTTACACGGCACTGACTGATGTCAGGCAAGAAAGCACACAGTCCATCTCTTTGAATTTGCATAAAGCAGAGGCTCTAAGACAAGGGTAGGTGGGGGGCAGCCTCAGGCAGCAGCAGGGTGTATTTGTACTGCTTCACATTGAGTAAATCTTGATGATCCAATGTGGCAAAAATCATGCAGCTGTAATAACAGCCCTTGTCATAAATTTAACATTGTACAAAGAGATTTAAAGAACGATAAGTTCTCAAGCCTTGACTGCACATGCAGGGTGTTTCCAAGAAAGACAGACTGTTCACAATCCTCACTCGCAAGACAGGATCAGTCCAGAACAGGAAAAAAACTCATCCAACCATCCAGGCATTAAAAGTCCAGGATTTTAAAACAGGGCTACAGTGAGAATTATGGGGCCTCATTTATCAAGGCATGTGTAAAATAAGTCTTAAATTTGTGAACTGCCTACATGCAGAAGAAAGCTGGTCTTAATACAACACGAATACATTCTGCTGAATGCAGCAGCTTCAGCATTTGTTAAGGTCCCTTGCTAAATACACCATCACACTGGTTAAGAATGTTATGTAACCCATATTGTTACATGTGCAAGTGCAGAACTTGAAGAGCAGACTCGCAAAGCGCTGGAGCTGGAGCAGGAAAGGAAGCGAGCAAAGGAGGAGGCAGAGCGTTTGGAGAGGGAGAGGCAGGCAGCGGAGGAGGCCAAGGCGTCGCTGGCTCAGCAGGCTGCTGATCAGATGAAGAATCATGAACAACTGGTACCTGCACTCGCATACATATCAGTCACAGCTGCTGTTTCCACTATAACATTTCCTCATTTTTAATGGCAACAACCAGAATTCACCATACAATCAAACATTTAGGTTGTTTCTTTTTAACTCTATGATGGAAATGCTGAATTGAATATTTAATCACAAAACCAATGAGTTTATTATTATACATCTGTTATAGTACTAACCAGCAGTGTTTTTTTTCACTGATATTAATACAGTGGTCTGTTCAAATCCTAACTCACAACAGTTTCCAAATATGAAAAGTTGCAATTCTGACTGTGTTATAGTATTGTAAATTACAAATACATTTTGGTTATTGAACTGTTGGCTCGACATTTGGTTCAGTTTGGTAACTTTTACTGGAATGTGTTGTTGTTTTTGATAGGCTGCTGAGTTAGCGGAGTTCACTGCCAAAATTGCCCTGCTTGAAGAGGCAAAGAGGAAAAAAGAAGAGGAAGCAACAGAATGGCAACACAAAGTACTATTAGCCCTGTATATGAGTATGTCTGTGTGTGTGTATGTGCATGTGTGTGCCACACGTTTGGGCTCATAACTCTTTAACTTTAATCTAAATAAATTGATTTGATTAAAAAAATATCAGGGTAAAAATCTCATTATGAGGTATAGTAAGATGTCACCAATACCAAAACTGTGGGTTCGAGCCCTGCATCAGTGTCACCAACTCGGTCAGGAGTTCCACTTGAACACATATGACAGTTTTCTGGGAAGCCAGTGTGGGATCACATTTCTGTCACTGCACTGGTGCCTCCTCATGAGCATTGATGTGGACTGCAGTGCAGAGGAAATTGGACATTCCAGTCAGTTAGAGAAAAGGGAAGAATTCAGACAAACAACAAAATTAGACAGACTGTAACATCATGTGCACATGCTGTGGTTTTGTCATTTTAGAAGTATGGACACTGGCTAAGCTGTACTATAATTAGTGGGAGTTTACTCATGCATTTTCTTTCCATTATTTTGCCATATTCATTTATCTGAAAGCTGAGTTGTCCTCACCAGCAGAGGGTCCTGTCAGCTGTAGCATACATGGAACAGAGTCCTCTGGCAAAAGGAAAAAAAAAAATCTAAACTAATATGCTGCTTTTACTGTGAAAGAAAATCTTGGCTTCTATATATGTTCTATATATTGTTTTAATGCACAGTAGTATACTATTACAATTGCAGGAAACTGTTCCTGACTCAATATAGTATACTATACACAGTGTGTATATGCTTATGTCCGTATCTGTACAGAGGAAACAGATTTAGAGGTAATTTGAAACATTTCTGCTATAAAGAGACATTAATGTAATTTTTTCTGTACACATAACGAAAGCACGGATGAGTGAAGAAAAGTAATCTGAATGATGCAAAATACAACATACAGAGGTTTTACAGAAGGAAAGTGTTCTGTGTGTTCAGCCTGGACATGAAGACCTTTTCTCCCAATATCACTTCATCCCAATAAAACATAAATTTTACTTTAAAAAGCTCTGAGACAGTCTACACCAGGATGGAACAACTATCCTGAGAAACTTTAAAAGTTACAAGTATGTGTCCACGTGTCAGTGGTTAAATGTGTGTGCATGTGTCCATATTTTTTCTGTGTTAATATTTGTAAAGAGTCACCGTTTTTCTATGAAAGCCTGCATATCTGTTCATTCCAGGCTCTGTCAGCACAAGAGGACCTGGAGAAAACCAGGGAGGAGCTGAAGACAGCCATGACGTCTCCACCAGCACCAGAGCATGATGAGCAGGATGAAACGAACGCTGAGGCGAGCGCTGAGCTGCTCAGTGATGGCGTCACCAGCCACCGTAGTGAAGAGGAACGCATCACTGAGGCACAGAAGAACGAACGTGTCAAGAAACAGCTGCAGGTAGAGCAGCAGGGCAAGAGAGGAAAGACAGGAAACAGAAAATTTTGTTTACTGCAGGGCTTTAAAAACATAAATAAAATGAAAGATGACAACCAAACACAAGATGTAGTCAAAATGTAATAAATATAAAACTGTACAGTCCAAATATGGTTTACAAATACAAAGATACAAAGATAAATAAAAACTTAAGAAAGAAAAAAACAATAGATAAGGCCGAAGACAGATCCTTCCTGGATAAAGCTGGAAGACTAAGATAAACTGTATATAGAACCAAGTAAAATGCATTTGTAGGTGAAGTTAAGTGCAGGGGTGCATATGTGCCCCAACTAAAGAGTAGTGCACTGTTCCTTTGTTTAAAACTTAGACAACAAGCTGGCAGACAAGCACATAGCTGCTGCAAATTTGCCACAGGAAAGGCTCTCTAAATATGTCAAAATCAAAATCAAATCCCTTTGTGCAGAGAGATTATTTGTACTGATTTTACTCAAAACTGGCCATGCCCATACAAAAACAGGAATATATAAAAACAATTTGTGTTGCAGAGAAAAACAGCAGAATCTGGTGTATATAAACAACTTCAGGACTCCCATAAAAGTGCAGTGACTAAAGGACTGCACATTACTTACTGGAACAAGGTGAAAATGCAGTACAAATCATTTTCAGTATTTTGAAAAAACTGGAAACAACAGCTACATCATTTTCAGTAAGGAATGGGAGGAAGTGCTGTACCACATACTGTGAGGTCTGTAAGATTTTTCTCAGGAGTTCATAAAGCTCAACATCAGTTGTCAAAACAACATTAAAGCACTAAATGAAGTGGAATGCAAGTGGAACTCAAGGTACACTGGCAGACTGTTGATTTATCACGTCATTCAGATTTCCTCTCTTTGCTAACAGTGTCAGCACTTGCTTTCATCTCTAAAATGTCATGCATGTTAGGACAAGTGACCGAACCAGAAAAACAACGGTAAAATAATGACAGGCTGCCAACTTGAGACAAGTAACTTTTTTTTTGTATTGCCTCAGGTAAGAGGTACACTGGATAATTCAGGTTCAAGGTTATTCAAACTTCCTCCCTCTCCAGGATATGTGATTGTTAAACATTTTAGAATTAGGGATGGGCCTTGAGGTAATGTGAGGTGAGGTTTTTTTGTCAATGTCAGGGTGGCATGGTGGTGCAGTGGTTAGCACTGTTGCCTCGCAGCAAGACCGTTCTGGGTTCGAGCCCCATTTCAAGCTTGGGCTTTTCTGTGTGGAGTTTGTATGTTCTCCCTGTGCCTCCAGGTACTCCAGCTTCTTCTCACAGTCCGGTTAGGTTAATTGGTGACTCTAAATTGCCCGTAGGTGTGAATGTCTATATGTGTTGGCCCTGTGATGGACTGGCAATCTGTACAGGGTGTACCCCGCCTCTTGCCCAATGACAGCTGGGATAGGCTCCTGTCCCCTGCGGCCCTTATCAGATAAGCAGTATAGATAATAGATAGATGGTGCAATGTCATGAACATATTATATATAATCATGCATACATTTAGGAGGTCTTCATAAATATTTCATCCCAAAAATTATTTTAATTGCAATATTGATTTCAACCATATCACACAGCCCTCTGCCAATCCCTGGTCCTTATACTGTCATTTATTCCATCGATCCATGAGATGTGACTGGTTCGATTTCGATTCTTTTTGTGAATGAAAATTTCAAACTTTAAAAACACAAACGCTGTAAGTTTTCTTTTGCTTTAATTAAAGCTCTCACATAGTTACACAAATTAAACTACAAGATAACTAATACTAATTGGTTAAATGTAGCATGATAAAGGACTGTGCTATTCTCATTTGAAATAGAGCTTTAAGACAGCCCTTGTTGAATTTTAACCAAGCTAAAAGGATGATGCATCATGACCTGAGAATACCAAGATAATAAATTATGGAAGTTTTTCTTAAAAATTATTCATCACTGATACACCACTAAATCATGAACTTAATGCAGTGTTTTGCCATCTCTCATCACATCTCTCTGTCACTCTCTTCTGTCCAGGCTCTGAGTTCAGAATTGGCCCAGGCCCGGGACGACACTAAGAAAACGCAAAACGACATGCTGCACGCTGAGAACGTCAGGGCAGGAAGAGACAAGTACAAAACCCTGCGCCAGATCCGCCAGGGTAACACGAAGCAGCGCATTGATGAGTTTGAGTCCATGTGAGCTTGGAATGAAAGGTGGACATAACGAAGAGGAGGGACAGTTAGTCTCGTTGCCATGTCAACGCCTCACTTTCCTTTTAAAGCCCAAAACCTGCTGCCACCACGGGAACTCCTGCTTTGTTCTGTCAGGAGAGAGACCAGCTAACAGGCTTTGTAGCTTCTGCCTCGCCAAAGCTCTGCCTAGCAGCGGTTGGCCAATCACACTTCTACCTGCTTTTTAGAGCTCGACCCCTGCCCCAACAAAGCACATGTATTTTAATCTGTTGGAAAAATAGCAAGCAACATATCCTTTCAAACATGGACTCCTCCCTTGTACAATACTGACAATGTTAATGCTTGCATGTATAATAATTAAACAACAACAGGACCATTAAATAAAATGAGACTGGACAGATTTGGATGCTTTTACTCAACAAAATGAAATGGCCATTTGTAGCTTTTTGATGTTGCTGGCATACTTGTCCATAAAGCTTTAATATCTGTACCTTACTGTTACTTCTTTTGTCATCAGTTGAACAATTTAAATAATTTGTTAAAAAAAAAAAAAAAAAAAACATGCCTTATTTGTCTCATTCTCTGCCCATCTAGTATTACATTTTGTGTAGGGAAAGTTAGCCTGTTCAGTTCTGCTGTCTGTGTCATTGATCTGTTAATGCTACATCAACTAACTTATCTTCTTGAATGGCTATCAGTTTGTAAATGCTCATTCAAAGAATTGTGAGCAAATAGATGCAAACTAAATTTGCTTGTTTTTAATGCAAACTGTGCTGGCATTCTCCATCCATAGAGATATTTGTTCAAATATATATTTTGCCCCACAATAAAGAATGAATTTATATTTCCAACTGTGCCACTACAGTATGATCTTAAGAGTCCTGACTTAGATTGGAGCCAGTAGAGCTGGCAGGATTGTGTGTCATACATTCAGGCTGCAAACAGTGTAAGCAACAAACAAAACATCAGTGCATCTGTTTTCATTAAGTCCAAATTTCATTCAGTAGCACAAGGAGACATTATTGGTGAGCCTCATTAAACTAGAATACAATAAAAAAAATATGAATTGTTATAAGTTGTATTTTTATGGACATTTCAATTTGTCACATGTGAAATAGTAGAAAAAAAGTGAAAGAGGCAAAACTAAACATCGATGAAAAGCATTTTGTGACTTTGGTGAGGTCTATGCCTGCCTCCATCAACTGAAGTAAAATATATCTTTTGTGCTCTCTGTGATGTTTATAGACCAATATTTGTGCTGAAATGTGGGAAGAAGCCTTACGTTCAGACTGTGAACTGTGTGCAGAGTAGGTCTCTTTAACCTACGTTACATCTCAGGAATGCTATAGATGAATCCCTTAAAATTTAGCACAAAAGTTCACTTGGACTCAAAGATTAGCTGATTAGAATTTGTTCAGAAGTCAAAGGTCAAGGTATGACCTCATAAAACACAAGTTTTTCCACCTCGTGACTGCAATATCTCAGGAATGCCACAAAGGAATCCCTTCAAATTTCGCATAAACCTTCAATTGGACTCTTGGACACTGGAGATGAATTAATTATATTTTTGGCCATAAATGAAGAATTCACACACTAATTAACTATAAATGGACTGGTAGGCAGAGGCATACAACTGCAGGGTGATAATTCCAATTTTCATAAAGAAGTGGCTTTCTCTTATTTCGACTGAGATGTGTTGGGGCATGAGATAGAGCCTGAGTTGGCGAGAGTTGGCAATCCTGGTAAATTGTCTTACTGTTGACATTGGCCAGACAGCAATGAAACAAAATAATGAATTATTTTGACATGACAAGACGTTCATGTAACAGAATTTTGGATCATTCAATAATTTAGCTCACACAGCTACTTCACTGCTACCAGATACAGCAGAGGAATCCTTAAAATACCAGCAAGAACAGACTCATTCATGTCATCATTAATGCCAGTAAACATACAGTAACTCTGCACTGGGAAAAGATTCATTTATGTTACTTTATCAAAAATTCCTAAAGTAATATTTGTTCTGTAAAATAAATCTTTTGTTCAGAAGTATTTATCTGCAGAACTATTATCTTATTATGCAATTTCTGAGGCAATTGTTTAGTATCAAGAAATTATTAATTTGTAAAACAAACAAATAAAAATGTTAAAAATGAATATTTTTCACCAAATAGAACTTCACTTGTGAACTTTTGAACTCTAAGTTGATCTAAAAGTCATAGTGCCATCAATTTATTTGTAGCTGAAACAGATAACAAAAATAACCTGACCTTAGCAGTTGATAAAATATATCTTTTCTAGGTAACTGTGTACATTTTTTGAAACATGTTGTTACAAAATGTTCTTGTGGAAAGTCAAAAATGTAATGACGCACTAGTCTTATTTATCTACATGCACAGCTCCTTCCACCAGTGCCCTGTCTGCACATACTGGATATCCCCAGCTTCTCAGTAAAATAACATTCAAGAGCCAATAAGGAAAGTCACAAGGACCAAACAATGCATGAAAGCTTGAAAGAGTAGGGCTTTTATTGGTTGCTTTTACATCACACACAAGAACAGTCAACATGTCTCATTTGGCCACGCTTTCCCAAGATTCTGTAGATTTGACAGGTTTATTTGTCATGCTCTTGTTTTAGGTTTCATTGCCTAAAGCTCAGTTAAATTCCACAACCCTGCAGTATAAACATCTGAAGAGACCCACTCCAAAATGACATTCTCATACAATAACAGGAAAGTGATGAACAAAGATACAATTATGACATAAAGGCAAAATTCGTTTGGGGACGTTGTTTTCATGTCTTTTTTTTTTTTTTTTTTTCCTAAATTGTATCATGTATTTGGGCTTGGCTCCTCCCTTACACAGAATGCTTTCAAATTCAATATCTTTTGTTAGTACTGCATATTATGCTAAAAAGTAAAATATGTATTTTTGAAACACAATTTGACAGGGCTTAATAAATATACCTTATCAATCAGCACAGTTGTATATGATAGCTTTGGGTTTTTGGCACCCCAACCTGGACCATCATTTGGAATGAAACAGCAGCAATGGTAAAATACTTTCAAATCTTTTTTTCTTTCAAAATTTTGGTTTAATATAACCACCACTGACCTGAGCAAGGGGAAACAATTGAAACAGCCTTTTACTTGGCTTTGGTCCCTTAAGAGGCAACACTTAGATCATTTTTATAGCAGAAATGAAGCTGTATTAAAGCACATTAGAAATAAAGGTGGAAATGAAACTGTGATAAATAGGGCCATTATTTATATTTTTACATTTGTTTCCCATTGGATAAAATAGCTGCATTTAAGGTCATTTGAGTCATATGAGCAACAAATTACAAAACAGCATCTGTCCAGACAAATCCCACATGTACATTTTTAAAGTTGTGCTCAGACTGAATGCAAAGCAAATTTTAGGCACTGAAATTGGATGAATGAATGCAAGAGGATGTGAACAAAAGTTTACTTTGGAATACCCGTTGACCTCAGAGTAAAAATTTCCACCCGTTCGCTTCCTATGAGCTTTTCAAGGAATTGTGGAATAGCTGGCAGAATAGGATTGAACTTTACAAAGAGCTGATATATTTTTACTTGACACAAATGAAGGTGAAATTTGCCCAAAAGCTCTGGGATGATCTGCCTAAAATAAAATAAAATGAAGAAATTCATGTAGCAGTGGGCAAGAAAATTTTGTCTTTTACTAGATGCTACCACAGTTTTATACAACCTTGCTGCATCATTAGAGATATAGGTACACACAAAAATGAAGTGCTGCTTGGCTGATGTCATATAAATTGCTAAAGAAAGTCATAAGTCCTCCTTCGCTGGGGTCATACTGACATGTCACATAAGGAAAAGCAGAGGAGCAAAAAATATATTTGAATCCTAATGAAGCTGCTGCAGTTTCAGGTGCTGGTGTTGTGCAGGGCATCAAAGCCATCGTTAACATCACAAGAAACACCTGTGCTGTGACAGAGGCCCATATAAATATATCCTTGCTAATTATGCAGTCTTTTTTGCCACATGTGCGAGGGTTGATAAGCAACAATTACACATAAAGAAGCTATTTTTTTATTTTCCGTAGACTTTCACTGTGAAGGGGCAAAAAGTAAATGTTAAAATTTGAAATGTTTGAGGGAACTTTACTTATCAAACATACAAGGGCGAGAAACTGCAGACGAATTGCAGAGAGAACTGGAATTTCTTAACTGAAAGTTTGAGGTCAGTCAACACTTACACATTACACACATTTGGTGTGTGCACAGCTAAAAAATGAACAAATGCAGCTAACATCTGTACAGTCTCACCATTAGTTGTTTGTGGTGAAAAAAAAATACCATAAAAAGACCATAAAACACACAAAGAAAGCAAGGCAGAGATTTGCTTCACGTTCAGTCTGAGCCCATTGTGACAAGTAACACTTGTGGAGAAATCAAAACACAACAACACTAGCACACTTAGCAATGTGTGCATTCCCTTATCCAGCAACAGTGACACTGACTACAATTTCTTTTTGCAGAGAAAATATCACATACAATTAGAAAAATAGCTCTTTAACAAGTTTATGACAGTAGAAAAATATTTTTTGCCCTCAAACACTAAATATGGTTTTAATATCCACAGGAATGTTAATACAACACCTTTAGATATTTGTTAAATTAACTTGTAGAGTGTCTCAACCCAGTAGCAATCACTAGCACACAGTGCCAGACCAACAGAATGAGAGCAGCTCCATTATGATTGACTCATTCAGCCGTCAAATCATAGCATGAGGTCATGAGAGTGTCAGAAACTAATCCAACTGACAGACTTATTAGCTGTGTGACGGAAACAGCAGCAGTCACTTGTTCCTGAGACTTATGTTTTACAGATTATAGTACAGAGGCTTTGTGAAAATAAAGAAGAAATTGTTGGTTTAGGACTCCCAGGAAGATGCCATTAAACATTTGGAGCCTGTGGCGCAAATTTGAACAGCAGTTTTGCTTTGTGCCAAGCTCATTCTAAAACTATATTTTTACTGCTCTCATGCTCACAGGCTATCTTGGCTCGAGACACGTTCTAAGGAAATGCTGTTATTAGGTGGAGTATGACGCTAAGAAGTTTCAGTATGTCCCAGAACCACACCTTTACATATAGCACTTAAACCTTGGTAACTGTCAGTGTTACATGCGTGTTTGGGTGGACTCAACCTCTATCCAAACCAGTGTCAGAGGCCTCATAATATTTGAGCTACACAGTACCATGCTTTCAGTTCACAGACAATATAAGCAATAACTGTTTCCAAAAAGTGCAATGGAGACATTCTTTTCCCTGCACTTGGAAAAAAAGGGAATAAAACCCCCCCTCACATAAATAATGGCTAAAGGTGACAAAGTTTGCCACAAATACTCAAAATATTCAACCCGAAATATTTTTTTGTTTTAAATATTGTCATATAAAACAATGATCTTGTTTAAAAAGTTTATATGATACAATTTGTATCGACAAAGAGAGGTGTCATCTGGCTATTAGATGTCAGACTAACCAGGCATGAGTTTTAGCATTACAAACAATTCCTCAGACATTACAACAATCCCACTGGTGGAGGTAATAATAGAAATAACAATATTATTACTTCATACGAACAAATGCAGCTCAAAGTGCTTTAAAATACTTTCAAGGAGAAGGCAGACAAAAATGAGAGAGCTAAGTAGTTTTTAAAAATGCTGATATTGAAATGAATTATAATACTATATTAGATTAGTTTTTTTTTTTTTTACTTGATGTGTTTTCTTTACCCAACCATGGAATTTTAATTCAACCAATGAGATTATTAGTGCCAATACGGAATGTTTGTAGTACTAAATACTATATATATTGATGTTCCCACTGTCATAATATTAAGTGTTTGGCAACATCTGTGGGAAGACTTTAATGCTAAGAGGGTGTTTCCCAACTTTTGCCAGACCGCAAAGCTGTGGATCTCTGTGTATTTAACAAATGGGTACATTTGTACAAGACTTATACCTGTGAGGAAACAAAGTCCTCTCTAGTGGTGACACCATTGACAAAGAGACCCTGTGTCTCATGCACCACAGATATTCACACACATAAAAGGTAATAAATTAACACACACTTTAAATTAAAACTGACATAATACCATCTAAACATCTGGTGACCATGCTCTCAGTGGCCACCTTGATATGATTTAGAAATTTTATATGGTTTAAAAATGTAAAAAAATAATAATAATAAAAGCAGAGGGTGGGTTTGGAAAAGTTTTGAAAGTTGATGAACTGTGAAGTCAGCTGACAGAGCTACAGTACCAGAGGAAATAAACTCTAATTCAGTGAACAACAGCGTGGGGTTTTCAAGTGGAGTTTTTGCTATCTTCTTTTGTGGGTGCCGCAGAGTTTCACTTCCCTGTGAGGGGAAATCCACAAAATGTCACCACAACATCTGATCTGCCACCTGTCAGAATAGAAAGAAACCCTTGATCCGTCCGTTGAGCTAATTTGAGCATTAAATACAGCAGGAATGTATCTACAATGTGGCAGTGAAGTTTTACGATTGACTATATTCTTTTACATATTCCATCTCAGTCTCCATTTCATCTCAGTGACTGGAAATTGTCACTCAGATGGAACGTACCAATTTGAGCAATACTTTTACCCTGATATGATTGCCAAAAAAAAAAAAAAAAAAAAAAAAAAACTGAAATAAGACAACAATAACAAAAAGTGCCAGAAACAGAATAATTTTAAAATATGTAAATAACTTAAAATGTAACAAATAAATTAATTTAAAATGAACAACACTGTCACCCTTGGCACACATTAAAAGCCTCCCTCAGCACCCTGGTGTCTTATAACCAAAAAAAGTTTAGAAATACATATTAAACCTCAACCTTTCCTGATCTTAAGTGCTGAAATAGCTATTTATAGAAAGATATGGCAATTTTAGGATTTCCCTTTACAAAAATACCATTAACATTAATGAGACAATTTCCCTGCAGTGGAAATAAGTAGCTTAAGGCTTAACAGCTTAAGGAGCCTAATAACATGTGATTCTGGTTTGTTTGTGTTACTGACTTTAATATTTAAGTAATTGCAGGGGATGATTCTGCAGAGGTGATCCCAGTGAAGATGAAGCTGTAACTTCACCCTCTGGCTACATTCAAGACCCGTGCTGTGATTTCTCCATCAAAATTGCAGCTGCAAGCTCCTGAGCATCCATCATGTGGGGGTTTCTGGTCATCACCATTCTCACCAAATCTGGAGGGAAGATGCCACACAAGTTAACAAACATCCTCTCTCTAAGGTCCTGGTATCGACCCAAGGCAGGGGGTTCCTGGTGCTGGTGCACTGAGGGCAGGTGGCTTTTGTGGGAAGTAATGGATGGAAGGGACAGCTGTGGGAGTGGTGGAAGACTTGATGTTGGAAGGCCATGGGGTGATGAATGGGCTTGCCTGCCCCAAAGAGAGTGCCGATCCTTCTCATGGACTTCTGGATGGCTCTGGAAGGTAAACAGACCATAGCAAGGCTTATGGGTCTGCTGGTAATGGGGGTCCCACTTTATCTGATGCTGTGGTTGTTGGTTTAGCCCAGAGTAGTTTCTTCTGGAATTAAGTGGTGACCCTTCATACACTCTGGAGTCCTGGAGCCCACCTCCTTGCCAAAGTGAGCCCATCAAATTGCAGCCAAGGGGGGAGCTCTGAGAGTGGGAGTGAGCAGTGGATGTTTGGGGTGGGCATTGTGGACGAGCTGGTAATTCCCCGGGGAAAATGCTCAGTGGTGGATGCTGAAGGTGTGGTGTGATGAATGCTGGGGGGGGTTTGAGAGGGTGTGGAGATACATGAGAGGTAACAGAAGATGAAGGGTCTTCCAAGCCAAAACCATGCTGTCTCTGCAGTGCTTGAGAAACAGGATAGCTATGGGGAGCATGCTGGCCCAGTCCAGGTGGGACACGACTTGTAGGGTGGGTGTACTGGCCAGAGCAGTGATGATGATGAGGATGGTAGTGGTGATGGTGACACTTGGGGCCATCATCTAACAAGGGATCAGGGGAGAAAGAGTCTGAGCTGACACTGCCTTCACTGCTACAATCTGACAGCAGTGATCCGGCTCGCAGATCAGCTGGGAAAAAACATTCAGGACTCTGTGGCACTACCAGACTGAGGCTTGAGTAGGCCTTTACAAGTGAGCTGTAGCCCAGCTCTGGAGACTCGCATCTATGGTAAATATCAGCCTGGCTTGGTCCTGAGGCTCCAGCAACCCTGAAACTGCCTCCACCATTACCCCCAGGGTGTTCCCATCGGTCCAGGTTTCCTGATGAAGGGGGTCCCCCTGGAGCAGGATGTCCTAGAAAGCTGGTGCTATAGCTACTACTGCTGCTGCTGTTGCTTCCCCTACGTCCTTCCACTTTGGACTGAACCCGAAGCCTATCCTCCAGGAGGTCAGTAAGAGAGCTTCGAGGGCTGGGGTTTGGACGTTTCTTTGGAGTGACCTGACCAGGCTCGCCCTCAGCCATTCCTTGACCAGAACTTTGGCTCTTCATTATTAGGGCACTTTCCAGCAGGCCTCTGGAGGCTACTGATGAAATTTTGGCACTGGCGCGGAGCTCATCAGCCACGGCACGCTGGGGCTGGCTGCCCCTTTCCGGGTGGTAAAACTTGCACTTATGGCCATATGTGCACTTCTTACCTGAAGTAGAAGAAAAAAAAGTATTTCTCAGTGTGCTGGAATGAAAATGTTTAGTAACATCTTGGTTAGTTGATAGTATTTGTATCTTATTTATGTTATTAATTCCACTCCTGTCAAGCAAAATAATTTTCTCTAGCATAAATATAAACCTGCTGAACATACTTCAATATTTATTTTATTTATTTTTATATCCAGGAATTTATCTTGAAAATAAAATGAGTGCTAACCATCTGATGCAAACACATTTTGCAGTAGAAACATTCTTTCACCCTTGAAAAGGTAGAGCATGGTTAAAGCAGTCAAAACATTATTTTGTGAAAGACTTGAGGTTCTCCATAGACAGAGCAGAAGTGTATATAAATGCATATTTTACCATAAGGACATGGCTGTTTCCTGTGTTCAGGAATAACAGGCCTCTTCCGCAGGAAGTTCTCCAGACTGGGTCCATGGCGTCCCAGTGGGTCATCTGGTGGCATGAATCTAAATAGACAGTTAATAGATAAAAGGAAAAAAAAAAAAACTTTTGTTAACCCCAAATAACTTGAATTTCTAAGTTTCCATCCTGTTTCATTGAAGATTTAATAACTCTGACAGCACAAGACTATGTCAAGAATGTTCTGCAATGAGGAATCTTCAGAGGCTTATACTCCATTTTTGGATCACAACAGACAGTTTTGTGCAAGCTGTTGTAACAATAATTTAACATTTACATTTAGGCCTTAAGCTGACAGAACAACACAGAAACCAACAGCACTTCTAAGGAGAACAAAGGTTATTTGGCATGCAAAAACATTCCTGTGACAATAGATTACTTAAGCGATACGAGACACAGCCCAAAAACTGAGAGAGGTAGTAACTAGTGTGTACAGAGGGGATTTGATCATTGGAGCAAAAATGAAGAGAAGTAATAAAGATCAAAAGAACAGCAAAGAGGAAATGAAAGTGTCTGCTGAGTAAATAAGACATCCCCGCAAAAATGCATTGTGCAAATATAAGGGGAAAACTGTTTTTTACAAGTGCTCTTTAGTGTTTATGACACACATTGGATCAAGTCATTTCTTGGACATAAGTTAAAGCTTTTTGAGTTAAACATTTCCTTCATCAGTGTGTTTCACTTTCTTACTTGTCATTTACAAAGGAGTACATCAGCAGACGCTCATCAATGAATTTCTTCCACTCTGGCTTCTCATTGGCTAGGTCACGGTAGTTGTCGTTAGAAACAATGATGCCATCCGACTCATAAGCCAGTTTGACAATGAAGCGGTCATCATAGCAAACCACGCGGCGCCCCTGCACACGCCGAGATGGAGTGAAGACCAGGATCTTCTCTTTCTCTAACTGGCGAAGGATCTCTTGGTCTGAAGAAAGAGAAGATATACAGGTAAACATAAAAAAAATTTCTGTTTGGTATTGAAGAGGAAGACAAGAAATTCCTCCCACGGCAGAGGATATAAGCACTTTCTTTTGCTTGTCATTGGAGGCTACGGTAGCTGTTACCTGTGATGAGAGCATCAGGTCGCGACTGCTCCTTTCTCCAGGCAGGAACAAAAACAGTGATATCACGGTGACCTCGCTCCAGGAACCAATCTACAGCCAGCTGGATGCCTTGACAGGAGAAGACTTCCTTATTTCCATGACTACAAGAGCAGAAAAAAAAAAATATTGGAAGCACAATCAGTGATGCAAAGGCAAACAAAGAGGTTGCCACACCTACAAAATTTTTACAACACAAAATTGAAAATCACTTTATTTTAATACTGCACAACAACAACTGTTTTCATCAGTTAATCAGTTAACTCAAAGTGAAGCTATTCAATTATATATCTGAATTATATTATATATCTTTATATTGTCAAGAAATAAACTACTGTATTGAACTGAACTTTATAACACACATGGCTAACCTGCCCTTCAGACTCAAGCAGATAGTCATCTGCTCTGTCTAGACTAATGTATCAAACTAATATGACTTAGCAATGAACCTTTTCCCACACTGAGCAATGGTTTCATTTTGTCTGTGACTGGCTCCTATTTACAAACTGCCACTTTCATATAAACAATAACATAGCTGGACTGCACTACTATTACTATTCAGAATCATCATATACTGTACTTACAGCCAGGTAACCTGAATAGAGGCTAACTATGCTCTAACTACACACAGTACAGGCCCTGCCCAAGCTCATAATGTTACAAGCTCCTGGGAACCTTCTGAAAGACATTCAACTTTTAAGATATTTTTGAGACAACTGCACAAAAAACTATTTTGCTACTTAACACCTGTCTCTATGTGGCTTTCATTCTTGGTCTAATTTCAGCTGTGGTTCGTTGGTTGTTGGATTCTTGTGAGACATACTTCCTATTTCTTAAACCACAGAATCGGTTGAAATCAGCAAAAGTTAATCAATACAAAAATTTGGGACAAAAACTGACTTTCCAAAATATGTATGAAACACACGCATGGGGCATTGCATTAAACCAGTTTAGACTGAAACTATAATTATACAAAGATAGAGTACTTTAATGTGATGCCAGTGGAGTTGACCCTATCTTTGTTCAATGTGTGCACAGGTATCTCCTTTAGAGACATTTTCATTAAAGATGTGATTTAAAATAAAGTCACAGTAAACACCATGAAGACAAACCAGACCACAGAACCACGACAAGAGAGCTGAACATGTTTATATGTTTAGCCAGCATACAATCAGCAGTGTCACAGTGTGTCATATGCACATACAGTTGCTAACTTGGCAAGGCTATTTTGTCAGAAATCGGTCATGGTAGTGAACAGCTACTGTGCAACATAGGATTTTCTTCGTGGGGTGAAGGTTTGGTGCAGTCATCATATAATATACATGTATATGTAAGTGGAAGGCAGAGGAGCATAAAAGCTTCTCTTCCTCACCTCATAGCAACATTGCTTCCGTCCACCACAACAGGCCGAAGGTTTTCTTTGTCCTCCAGGAGCTGAGATGGACAGAGCAGCTGACAAGATTCCAGAGAGGCGTTGAAGGAGGAGGAAGAAGAGCAGACTGAAGAGGATGACAAAGAGGTGGAGGGAGACTGGGAGACAGTTGGACCTCCTTGCTGCTCCATCTCTGACTTTGTTCCCAGTTTGACCAGCTCTCCCAGGATGTCATTAATGAGTGCATCTGTGCCCAGCTTCCTCAGTACCATCAGCACCAGCTCCTCAGAGTAGCCTAGTTTGAGAGCAAACTCCACCTTAGTGCGGCAGTCTGTGACGGGGTCAGTAGGAGGTGATGTTTCTGGCTGTGTGGGGTCTCCCAGGGATCGGTTTAGTGTCAGGTCCAGCCTGACTGGCTGACACACTGGGGAGGACTCTTGGTGGTGTAGGTGAGGCTGATCTTGATAAGAACTTTGAGATTCGGACCCAGTCCCATTCTGGAGTCGTTCATCTTCGCTGTCGGACACGGCACTCTCTTCAGAGAAATTACTGCAACTACTGCTGCTGCTATAGCCTGAATGTGTACTAAAACTAGTGCCACTACTGCCAATACTGTTACTGCTGTTATGCGGGGCACCGGCTCTGACTTGCAAGACTCCTGTATTTCCAGCACTCGTTGCAGTGCTCAGGCCGCCCTGCCGCTCAGCACCTTCCACATGGAGGTAGTCCAGATCTAGCTCCAGGCTGAGGATGTGGCCTGTCCCATCCTCCAGATGGTCCTTCAGGCCCATGAAGCCGTCTCATACATCAGCTCCACGCCCTCCGTGACCTTCCGGGCACCTAACCAATCCCACCGCTGATAGTTAACAGAGCACTGACTGGTCCTGGGAGTGAAGCTTGAAGGGAACACAAGAAGTGACAGGTTAAATTACTGGCAATTGTGATAGTGTGATAGATGCAGATTGAGTATGCAGGACCAAGTGTGGCCCAGAATTTCTATTACAGTAATCTATACACAGACACAATAAATTGATGGTTACATTAAATTCAGCGTATATGACCCCAGCCACACCTGGTATTACCATATAATTTCAATCTGGATAGCTTATCTGAAAATAGAAAAATGCATGTTAATGCAAGGTGTAAATTTATACATAATGTATTGCAATGAAGGAGATATCACAAGGTGGTCTGGTGATCAGATTGCAGGCAAGTGTAAGAAACTTGGTTTTACCACACTCTTAAGAAAAAGAGCTGCCCAACAAGTTGAAAAGTGACCTTATTCACCCTCCTGCAATCTCAAGTAAGCACTCCAAAAGCCTACAGACAACCTCATCCTCAGCATAAGAAAAGTAAGTAGTATCTTTAGCAGAAACACTTCCCTTTGCTTGGGATGCACCATGAAAAATCTGCCAGCTCCATCTAACTTATTTGCATATTGAAATGTTATCACACAACTAAGTCATAACATAAAAACGAAGCTTAAGCAAGAGTAAATCCTTTATGGCACACAACAGGCTTTTAACTGTAACCTGTCACTTTTTATTACCTGCTGCTGCACTTCTACTGATTTGCATTTTAGCAGCAATGAACTCTGTTGTCAAACAAATTAGCCTAGAGGCAAAATACCAAACATCTAAGCCAGGATATGCCAAATCACTTTACTGACATGTACATAATAACTGGCAACCATGCATGTTTGCTTACTGTAAGGTGTGATTATTGGCTGTCAATGAATAGCACTGCCTTTAAGAATAGAGTCTTATTTTTACATTTGAATTCTTTAAATAAACATGTTTTATTTTGTGTGACAATAACACAACATTGCCAAATGCAAAACAGTCATGACATCAATAAACTGTAATCTTTGTAGCTTGTCTGTCTGGCTTGAGATCCACTGGCAGACTGGTTACCTAATCTAAGCATGTATTCACCTCTCACTTCCTCACAATTCCATGATGGGCCTAACATAATTTGTTTCCCAATATATAACAAATTGTTAAAATAAGAAGAAAATTACATGGATGCAATTAAAAACAACAGCATTACAAAGCAAGTCCAAATTTTGCTTACCAATGGGGAGATACATACAATTTTTTTGTTTACAAGGCATTGGGTACATATTGTATGATAACTCTGCAGCGTCAATGACACCATATGTCAAATGATTGGAAATAAGTAAACATTTCAATTTTCATCACAAGAACTGAATTAGATGTGAGAGTGTACAAGTGTACAAGCTCTAGCAATTCTGATTTTGTACCACCTATAGGCACTGATTGTTACAAGTACAGAAAAATGCCAGACCAAAATAGAAAGATGACGCACAGTAATGTAAAGTATATATGACTTGTTGCATCCGAAGCCTTCATCAAATCACACAAAAACAAATTATACCTCACATATTTGCATTCAAATTGATTCTCATGAAATTCTTTAAAACTTAAACCATGAGCCATTAAGGACCTAACACTAAAGTCAAGACAAGGGTGCAGTTTCCCCTATAGCAGCTATTTGAAAGAACCCTTAATGGTCCTCTTTTTCTTCTCAGTGTGTGACCTGCTGTCCCTGTGGGGGTCTACACATTGGTTGAAACAAAGAGTGATCTGTTGGGATGGGAAATTGCTTAGTGACCCCTTAAAAAACAACATGTGTTCCATTGCTTTCTCATCCCCACTGAATTAAGGACACACATACACACACAAACATTAAAATGCACACAATAAAATAGCTGCACTTTACAAAGGCTTCCTTAAAAGTCTGTTGTCCTCAGATCTAGTTTCTGTCTGATTTGATGCATAATTTCCCCTCATTACAACATCAGGGCTTTTGTTAACTGTATTGCAGATGATCAAAAATGTGAATGAAGCAAGATCATTCTTTCAGTTGCCTCTGCTTGCCTTTTAAGATAAGATAGACTTTATTCATCCCACTTGTGGGAAATTTAAAAATTTTAGCTCAACACAAAAACACCATCTTTAAAGAGGTCCGTGTGAAAAGGAGACAGACAGTGAAAGATCAGCCATATGATAACTGGACTCAATACAGCACCTGTGATCACTGGTGTGATATGGACAGAGTGGCCGTGGGCCTGCTTGATTTGCTTTTGATACCAGTTCATACCATAAAAAAAGCCAGTGTCAGGGTGTTTATGTGTAAGGTCGTTTATCTGTGGAAATACCCATAAAGGGTACTTCCGAAGCATCAAACTGCTTCCATGACTGTGAGAAAGTTATTTTTGAATGTCTCAGCTATTTACAACTGTGGTGATTGTTCTTTAAACTCTGTTCCTGCACGCTAATACCCTCTCAGTGAACGCATTATATTATGAGGTCTTTGTCAAACAAAATTGTTTCTGAGTGACCTCAAATAAGGTGAGGTCATATAACTTTGCTGAGGAGCAGCCAGTCTGGCCGGAACGAGCAAAGATGCAACATATTTTCCTTATTTTCACCATGATTTCCTTGAGACATTTACATAGTCTTTTTTAAAATTAAGAATGACATAATACATAAACATAAAAAGCAGTCAAGTTCAGTGCATACTTAATTTAAATGCTTAAAAATGATTTTCTGTAGATGTATTTTTTATGTTTGTTAATTTTGAAACTCTGTATGCATATGTATGTGTGGTTATATTCTAGAGACAGTTGTAATGAGGAGTCTCTTGGTTCTTGGGCTAAAGTACCACAAAACAGGAGCCTATTAGTGTCCCGACCCCTGACGTCTAAGCTGCTGTGCCACTGTTTGTCATCCTGAATGCCACAAGAGCCCTGGAATAATTTAGTCAGCCAACAACAAAAGAGGCACAAAAAGAAAGCGCGAGAGTGTGGTTTTGTGTGTGTGTGTGTGTGTGTGTATGTGTGTATCGGGGGTGGGGGGAAGAAGTGTGTCTGGCTTGCCGTCCTTCAACAATGCAGCTGCCACCCAATCTGTCCTCCTGTGACGGGTGCATTGTTCTCTTGGCCTGAGCAGCATGCACAGACGGAGGCTGGGGTTTTTTAAACCCATTCACCCCCACCGAAAACACACACACACACACACACACACACACACACACACACTCATGCACATGATGCCTGATAATGCAGCAGTCACACCGGCCTCAGTCACATGTTGCCAGACAGAATCTTTGAGGAGTCAGCAGTAATATGACAGTGACACAGCAAGAGTAAATCAGCCACTCAGGGCCAGTCAAGTACTCTCTGTGTGGCTTTTACTGTCCCACTGTGACTGCTATAACTGAGTTTTAGAAACATATAGGTAATACTGACATGATAAAATAAAATAATAGAAAAAAAAAGAAAATCATAGCATTAGGCAGACCACTGTACTCTATACTCCAATAACAGAGATATACATAACAAGCCCCCCCTCACTAGTTTAGTATTAATCTTTTTAAGGTTTTCTTGACAATATTTTGTAAATGACTGAACAAACCTTTTCTGTGTAATTTTTAACATATATTATACATGTATTTTTGGCCTTCAGCCTCACACATTCAACATATCAGCTTTTTTTCAAACAAGGTATATAACAGACACTGACAAATGGCTCTCAGCTGAGAAATTTATTGATTTTGCCACTGGCCAGAGTTTTTGACTCCAAACACATTATTATGGGAAGAATAACTCAACTCCCAAATAACCTCTGTAGGTGTGTATGAGTACAGGGAGAAGGGGGCTGAGTTCTTCTATAGTGAGCAGATGCTGTAGTCTCCACCTCAGTGACCCAGCCTGCTTGCACTGCCTCTACACTGTGTGTATCTCTGTGTGTGTCATGATCCAGGGTTAGCCCCCTTGGGGCTGCATGGAGGGACGAGCTCCCCCAAGGCCAGACCGGGGGATCAGTCCCTCAGGGCTGCTGAACGGCTGCCATTTGCTGGCTGAGCCAAGTAGTGAACCAGTCTGGCACAGCAGTGACCGGCTGGGAGGAGGACAAAGGGGATGTAGAGGGTGGGGGTGCGGGGTATATATGGGGGCAACAGATGCCTACTGAAGCCACAGGGGACCTCTGTGAAAGCATCCCCCCCATCCCTACGGCTCTCCTGCAACTGGTGGTGTCCAGATTCATCCTCAGTGATACATATCACTACTTTCTGTCATGTGACCTTTAGGGGGGTTGTGGGCAGCTCTCACTTTCTCATCTGATTTGTGCAGACTCTCAGTTGATTAGGTTTTCTTCTGTCCCCCTGTTGCTAACTAAACCCAGGATTAGACATGTCACATGTGGGGATATGGTGGAGAAAACAGAATCATTGATCATTACTGGTCCCAGTCCCATCAGTATATACAGTATTCTCTATTTGGTTTTGATGAATTACATTGCAGTGAAATTAAACTGCTCCTTATGTTGTGGGGGAACCCCAAGGAATCCCCCGAAGAATCCTGAGTGAAAACCACACAAAGCCTTTCAGTCTCAATTTCACTTGTGAACACACTTAACACTGTATAAAACCTTCCAAAATGAACATGTTTTACATTCCTAAAATTCCTCACACTTAGGAAATATTCGTCAATATTTGTCTTTAAATTAAACCATTTGAGTGTTGTGTTAATAACATATTATTTAACTTAGAACGTATAAAACAGATTTGAGCTACAGACACAAGAACACAACCATCAAAAACAACTCTGCAGCTTGAAATGTTTTTTGTATGCTGTTCTCTCTTCATGGATGTAGCATTAGCCTGCTTTTGCACATATAGGTTGTTGTTGCTGTTAAACTGATTATTGTAAGATGAGTATAGACAATATATTTTTGGGCAACATGGTCAAGAACATTTCACAATAAAAACATATGCATAAACAATCAAAATCAAAACACACTACAACCCATGACAAAGCATAATAGCAGTGCTTTCAATATTCTTTATCCATACAAAATGTAGGTTAATGCATAGGAAAAGAAGACAGAAACACTTACCACACAGCTACAAGTGAAACAGCAAGGCAGCAAAAAAGAGAAAAGCCAAAAACTATAATTTCTCTCCTGAAATGCTACCTTTGGTCATTCCAGCTGCAAAGCACAAAGTAAGAAAAACTTCATGGAAAATTCCCCGCTGATGAAGTAAGCCTGCATATATGACAAAATTCCCTTTTAAAGCAAAAATAAAGAATTTCAGTATCCACTAGAGAGTTGGAAAAAGTAAAGCCATCAATCCAACTGGAACTGAGCAACATTAGTTTCCTGGTTGAGTTCAGCAGCAATCCTACAAGATCAGCCTTCAAGTTCTCTATTTTGTTTGAGGAGCAGAGTTCAGTGTCCTTAAGCTGCAGGTTTAGCAGTGTGACTGACAGCAGATTGAGTGTAAGGCATCTACCATCCCTTCCTCACAGTGAGTCTGTCCCACTGACCAATACAAACACAGAGATCTGACTTCCCTGTCTTTACCAAAGCTTATTCTGCACAGACACCAATCACCCACCTCTCCACCAATAAAAAGGGGCACAAATATAAGATAGGATAACTCCACCCCTTCCACCAAAACCTCACACACACACACACACACACACAGACACACACATCACCACAACCAGCCCATCCGCCGGCTTGAGCCATGAATGGACGAGAAGGCGTGAGCTGACAATGGTGGGGAGAGGGACACAAAGGAGGGCCCTCGGCAGGCAGCTGCACACAGACACACCATGCTCAGGACCATTACACAGACACACACACAAATGCATACATAAGTGCACGTGAACACACACACACACACACACACACACTCAAACAAATACAGATACATGAGGAGAAAGAGTGAGTGAAAAAAAAAGAAAGCACAGGACCCAGAATTAAGCCCTGCGGAACACCTGGCCCACTGCGGATGGCTGCTGCCATCAACCTCTTTTGTTAATGGGTGGGGGATTGATTTGACTCAGACAATGAGATGAATTATGTTAAAAATAGTGTGTGCACCCAAAATGGGTGTTAGAAGTGAAGCCTGTGCGTGCCTGTGTGTGTGTGGCAGAAAGTTAGCAGGTGGGGAAGGAAGCTGAGAGGGGAAAAAGCCTTCAAACTAAAGAGGCAGAAAAGGAAAAGAGTAGGAAAAGACCAAAAAGGAGGAGTAGGGCTTCATTGTTTGGGCACAGCCCTGACAAAATGGCGGCATCTTTTCAAAGGCCTCAGATTGTGAGTAGTAGTATTGCTTTTAGGCTCAGAGGAGATTAGAAACAAAGACTGGCTGCCTGTCAGGCTGGACTTAAACAGTTCCAGTTACTAGGCCATTTCACATTCAGAAAGGAGGAGGTTTATTATTTTTGTCAACACTATCAATTGAACAAAACATACTTTACCCTTCAACAGAGACGAGAACAGAACAAGTGTGATTATATACCAAAATAACCTGTTATGAAGAAATAGAATCAAAGAGTATTTCTTTACTAAAGGTGAGATTCTACTCTACCATTTCAGAGCGAAAGATTCAAATCTTAAATCTATTTGAGCTAGTTTGTGAGGTCAGAATGCTATGCTATGCTATGTATCACAATGACAAGGATTGTTGCATTCATCGCAATTCCTTTAATAGGCTGGTTGTCCAGACATTACACTAAAAACAAAACACCCCCCCCCCACCCCACCCCAAAAAAAAATCAACATCATGGTAGAGGTAGAGATCAGTCAGAGAATCACCAAAGTCATCAGTCAAAGTGGAAGTCATCCTCTGGGAACCACGAATACACAAGGTATCATGGAAATCTATCAAATCCTTGTTGAGATTCGAAATATCATGTTGGACCAAAATTTTGAACTCACTGACATTTCCATCAATAAAGCCACGCTGTTAGCATGCCTAATAAGGCTGAACGATTTATCAAAATTGAACCGAAATTGCAATTTGAGCTAATGTGATTTGCAAACCATAAAGGATGCAATTATTTTTATCCACAGAATGTCAGTGAAGTTGTTACACTTTTTTTTAAACTTTACAACCACACCTGTCTTAAAATGACCAAACCACAAAACTAAATGTGGCATGGGATACTTTTTGAAAACAGAGGCAGAGCGACAGCGTGATGCAGGCAGTGTGAATCGCTCCGATTCTCTCCACTCCAGTGTCACGCAAGTTCTGCCTGCATGCCTGTCCTGAGAACAGACACAACTAAAGCAGAAACTACTGGTGTTATGGAGTTAAAAGCAGCTGACAGAGTCAGTGTCAGAGAGACAACTGAGGTATGACCAAGACGCCAACGTTATCTGTTATCTGTTTCCGCTATACATATTTTGTAGCGGAGTCCTGCTGTGGGAAATTATTGCTGCTTGCAAAATACCCAGTTTAGCTGAGAAGAAGAGATAGAGAGAGAAGAGAAAATGAGAGAAAATGGTAGAATGAACTAAATAACATTAAGTTAGGTTTGTATTTTGTATTTTCTACTGGGACAAATCCCATAGCGTTTTCATCAGCAGTGTCTGTCTCTACCTGCTCTCTGTGTGCCTGTCAATCTCCCGTCATTCCCCCTCAATGTATCAGCATTTGAAAAATCACCACAGGCAACAGTATGACCGATGTAAGAAGGCAAGAGAACATAGTGCTACTGTTTTGTGAGAATTGTTCTATGGTTCATTATGTGTATGTTCTATACCATTTAGTGTTAGAATAAATACATTTTGGATTCATATATTTTCATTTTCATCCTTGGATTTGTACATAGAGCAGTTAATATTTCAATCTCTTAAATGGTAATGCTTGATCACATTTTACATGTATATAGTGAATCCTGGACTGAAGCTTGACTTGAAAATTATATCGCAAATCAAATCATAATCGCAGTATCTGTCAGATTTTTTTTTCCAATTTCCAAAAATCGTTCAGCCCTAATGCCTACAAAAAATAATAATAATAACAATAAATAAGATTTTTGCTAGTTTTATTTAGGCAAAACCTGTCTTTAGATGATTTCGTATTTGAAATGTTTGGTTTCTTTAGTCAAACAGGGAAAATTCTGGTTTTATAGAAAAACATGTTTATTTCCATCAAACTAAGGTACTTTTTTATTATAAAAAAAAGTATTGTTTTAGTCTCAATATAGAAATTTGTGGAAAATATTAACTTTGTTTCTGAAGCCAGAAAACCAGGGAACATGGTGGAGCCTGATAGGAGTCTCTCTTGCCTCAGCTGATCACCTGCAGTCTCTATTAAAAAGTATACACCTGCTTCCTATTAGTCATCAAACCCAGTATATACCCACCCCTCAGTCAGTGTTCATTCTTTTACTTAAAGTTTCTTTTCCCTTTAGTTTTTTCTGACTATCTGACCACCTTCCTGGCAATGACAGTACTTTTATACTTTGTCCAAGTCAAGATTGTTTTTGCCCTTCAACCCCTGGCTTGAGTTTTCACTCCTTGGCGATTTTTCTGAATTCTCTCCAATGCATCTACATAGAAATTCAGGACCAAAAATCCTGACAAAATCTTTTACCTCTTTGTATCTATATTTACTACATTCACAAAAACTATTTTACAGTTCCACATGAAAACCAGCCTCACCTAACACAACTGACAAACTGTCTGATCAGCCTCTCAGGAAGTTATTATTCTGACTGTTGGAGTTTAGCCCTCTTAAGCCCACACCTTTCAAATACACAGTAAAATAGTGTGCTACCAGTGGCGCTGTTAATAGCACAGTTAACAGTAACTGTTAACATCAACAACAATTCAATTGTTTCCAACCTTGCAAACATTCTACAGAAATGTAGGGCAGACCTTAGCAAACATTCCCTACGCAACCTAGGATCATTGATTTAAATCAACAAATTCAAATATATGACCTTAGAAGCAGCCAAGTTTCTTCTGGAAAGCCCAGGCCTGAACATGCAAATCTGCTGGGTGTAGTTCCCATTTTAGCACTTAGTTATAACATTAATGTCATCAAGGTTGGTCACTCATTTAAAGTTATTACAGTAAATGTCATTGATTGATAGTGTATATGCAAATTCGCCTCATTGGAACAACGTGTCTGTTTGGCCTCAACCATGGCTGCTGGCAAGATCTGTCCTGGGCTATTTTACCAAACATGACTGACAGTTATGGCTTCTACTAAAGTCTACTGTTGAACTACAGGGAGGCATTAAAGTGGATGCAAATGGTTTTGAGTTTGTGAAAGTTCGAACACTGATATTTTAGACTGATGCTTCATAGCTGATTGATATCTTTATGCAAAATTTAAAATGTTGAGGCCAAAATATTTTTTATCAGTGTGGAGAGGCCATCATGGGATATTGCAACTCTCCAGTGAATTAAAACTGTTATTATTAGCATGTCAGCAAACAGTATGGCAACCATGAATACACACAAACATACCCCAACCACTGAATATTTAGGTGAATGTACAGTGTATATAACACATGCTTGGCAAATCAACAAAACATGTCGCAACACACAAAAAGGAAATTTTGCCATATCAGAAGTAGACAACTCTCTTACGTATTACGTATCTCTTATGTATTAAGTAAATCACCTGTATTTGGAAATTTTGTCATTGTTTTTTCTTATCATTCAAAATCAGTCCTCAATGCTCGTGCAAGCCACCCAGCAGTAACAATATAAAAACAGTCTTGCAACAGAAGGCGTATACTGCTTCACCCACACAAAACACAGTTTGCCAGGCAACAAAGCAAACACAACAAACACAGTTCTATATGATTAAACCCCATTCAATGATTTCTAGTTAATGTAATAATCTAAAAATTTACTTGGACATTATAATATGATTTAGTAGTCATTTACATTATGAAGCTCAGTTGCACTTAAATGCTTTTACACTTGCAATTTTTTTATGTTTATAGACCTTGGAAAGCCATTACTACCTTCAAATACTACAACTTTTATTTGGGCATTTTAGTAAATAATTTCTCACACAAATAAGGGGAGAAAAAAAGATTAGCTTCAAGCAACTTATTGCACTTTATAGTAAAGGTACATATATATATCTTGTCATAAATCTAGCTTATATCATTCCACTGTGGGTGGACTCTAAGTCACTGCAAAATATAAAAAAGGAGGATTGGGGTATTAGCAAACCAAAAAGGTATAGGTATTACACAATCCAGTCCTATCAGTCAAACAGTTAATTTATCACATTACAGTCATTTCGTTAGTGATTTTCCTGTTGAGCCTCTATCGTCCACCCCTACCCCCGCTCCTCTCTGACTTGCAGTGACTCCTTAATTGGGGCTCAGCTGACAGGTTTTCCCCTCAGGGAGTGGGAGCCATGTGGACCATCTGCTTCTAGTTGCAGGATGGACAGGTGTCCTGCTCCCTGCCGCCTGCACCTCACCAAACCTCTCGAACACAGCACTGCACTGCACTGTGCAGTGTAGCTGCTTTTTACAGATAAATGTGAGTAGTTTTGTTTGACCTGTGCGGCATGTCTACCTCAAACAAAACAGGAAACATATGGAAACACCACCTAATCTGACAGAACAATCACAGTCATGAAAGCGAAGCAAAGAGTCAGTTTAATTCTTTTGGTTTGACCAGTGCATCTGTGTTCTTCAAATATTTTCTAAAATGGATCCATGCATTTTTAATAAGCCTTTCTTGTATCTGCAACCCACATGATCCACAATTATCTAACTCTGGTTTATAGCTTTTATTAAATTAATTAGTTATGCGATTAGTCCATTTCAAAAGGTGTTGTTGTGTTGACACTAGGGCTGAATGCAAAAAATAAATAAATTACAAATGCCATGAGAGTCATAATTTTAGCAGCAATTTTTGTTTTCACTGAAAAAATATAAAAAAATTATGATATGATTTTTGCTGGGATCTGCACCAAACACGCAGGTTCCCACACATCTGGGGAATATGATTTGTATTTGTATTTCTGCAAGACCACCATAATTTCATGTTGTGACATGTTTAAAAATGTAGCTTTGGATTTGAACATTGGACTTGAAACTGTGATTTACAATAATATTTCAAATAATTGTTCAGCCCTAGTTGACACAGTATTGACACAATATTTATTTTATTTGAGAAAAAACAGTGTTTTTTAAAATCTAAAATTGATGCAAATAGTCCTAAAATATTCATATTAACAAACAAATATTCAGGTTTAATTTGTTTTGTATGAAAAGATTTGTTTATTTTACATATTTAAACTGGATTACACACAGACATGGGAAGAGCATATGAACTCGACACAGAAAGTCCTCAGCCAGTTCATGTGCATTCGTAAAACATGAGTAATGGTTGAAGGCATATCAAAATAAAGAATAAAAATGTTTACGATTTGCAGTGGATCCAGTGTGAGTTAAATGCCTTTTTCCACAACTGTATTCTCTTCTGCTGTACTCAGGTCTTTCTTGCAGAACAGATCTTGATCTTAATGAGATTAAATTAATGATTAATCAAATATTACATATGCAGTAATTAAAACATCAATCAATGTCAGTCCCATTGATTATCTGGGCAGTGCTTGTTTACCACAATTGTTATCATGAGCAGTGTTGTCCAGAGAGGCACACCACAGTTCAAGGAATGGGCTGCCACACAGTGTGTCCACCCCAAAACTCATGTTTCAAAGCAGTTCCCTCCAGAAGATAATTCTAATGGCCTTGAGTACATTGGAAGTCCAGTGTAACCCTTTTTACACTGAGTGATGAAAAAGGAGGGAAAAAAAGACAGAAGAAAGAGTAGGTATAAAGATAATCCAGTCAGAGGGACGAATGTGTACCAGTAAAGGAACAGCAGGAGCAGAGGCAGCAGCAGCTCGTCCTTCAGCCCACTGGGTAAACACTGATCCAGGCAGCAGAGATTACTCCAGCCCCTTAACAAGGCCTGAGAAGTGTATACAGGGGAAAAGAAGAGATTGTCCAGCTGGTATCATCTGCACACACTTCACAGGCATAATGCTATACTAACAGCCCCCACACATGCTCCTACCTATGAAGAGGGAGGCCAAATAAACCAGACCAGACCACATGTTCTGTGTGTGTGTGTGTGTGTGTGTGTGTATGTGGAGAGAGGGGGTGGGACAGGGTCATCAGACTTTGAAGGCTCAAAAGGTTGGCCTTAGGCCCAGTGCCCTTTGGGTCACTTAAAGAGGCAAGGAGGCAGCATGAAAACATGTGCGCATGTACACACGCACATACCACCTGCTGTTCGTCCAGGCTCATGTTTGGTGTAATGAAGATGGAGTGATTCAACAGTCACACAAAGCAAGAAACATTGCAGGGATTTACTACATAATTCTGGCTGGTAAAACCTCTGCAGCAACCTGGTCAGCACCTTAGGAATTGTAGTTTCAAAGAGGAATGACTGCAACTAAGGATAATTTTCATGCTCAATTAAGCAGCCCTTATCAAACTAATTAAAATTCCGTACAATGTCAGAAAATAGTGAAACATGCCATTCACAAGTTCAGAGAAGCCAATACCACATCTTCAAATTGCTAGTTTTTCTCTGACCAGTTGTCAAAAAACCCAAATATATTCAATTTATAATCATATAAAAGCAGCATATCTTCATATTTGATCATCTGGAACCTGAAAAATGTGTGATGTTGGTAATTGACTTTAACAATGAATCTAATTGGTCCAGAAGGTTCTTTACATTAGTTTGAATGGCTTGCTGGAAAATCACTACTGCAATCAACATGCGCAAACCTCGACTGTGTGTTTGCCAGTATAGAAACACATAACATAATGCACACTTTATCCACTGTCAAAGAGCAAACACTTGCAGGAGTGTTTCAGAAGATGTTAATGTTCCAGGCATCCTGATATTAGGATTTCTGGAGCACAATGGGATTTATTAGAGAGAGAGAACATCAAGAATCATCATCAGTTCCCAGTGAGAGACCATGACAAACCAGGAAGGGAAAGCACTGTTTACTCATGAATCCTCTGATGTGATTATGGAAAATAATAATAACATAATAACATCATGGAATTTTAAATTCATAACTAACTTGAGATGAGATGTCTTTAACAGAGTACATGCAGCGACTCAGACACACACTCTCCCTCTCTGTCACACACACACACAAAAATTCCAAACTCCCTGATTAAGTCATGATAGATCGTCCCCACAGGGCCTGGCCTATTGAACAGTTTGTGTGCACATGTGTGTGCGTGTCTGTGGTGTGGTTTAGCAAATTTCCACATTTACATATATCCTAGTGCATGCTTGTGTTTGTGTGTGTGCATGTGCAGTCATGTATCTGTCTACTGCGCAGGTGCGTGTGTATGTGTGTGTGTGACATTAGGGCGAGTGCCAGGTCACTGGGGTCAGTGAAGAACAAAAGCATGGAGCACCTCCCAGCTGCCGGGCCAAACATCATCCAGCAGACCCCACCCCTCCCATCCCCCTTCGTTTTCAATGGGAGCGTGCCGCTGTCCTGCTTCTGCTGACACATGCACATTTACACACAAAAACACAAACATACAGACGCACACATGTCCCGTCCACAGTCATGTCTAGAGCCCACTGCAGCAGGCAAAGGGGGTAAAAGGGCACATGGGGACATATGCAGAGCATGCCTGAATGCAAATGCACAACAATGACAAACATCTGAATCCCCTGTCTCCTAGAAATTACATTTTTATAATGCTGCCACATAGTGCTAATTTGTTTAGCCAATCACATATTAATGGAAATTACTGCAACATTTTTCCAGTAGAGTACATATCTTTCTTTTTTTTCACTCACAAGTTGGAGGAAGTGGTTTAGGTACATTCTACTGGATTTTGATACCAGAGATTAGAGTTCATATCCTGAGTCCAGCATTTGTTAAGGTTTAGGTGACAAAAGCACTTTGATTTTGAATACAATAAAACTATGGTTTCAGTTTAATGTTAATATGTTTAACATGCCCGGTGTCTCACTTCAAATCACTGACTTCTTCAATATCAAACCCGAACATAATCTCTCCTTACCCTTAACCAAGTGCTGTAAGCACCTTAACATACAAGACAAAGTTTATTCATGATTAAATTGATAAGATTGGATTTTGTGTTGCAGGAGTGGATATTGTGGGAAAACAAATAAAATTTACCAGATATTCGATGTGACCTTCCTGCCTGCATCCCTGCCAAAAAGTTGATTAAAATGTTTTTTCATCATTTCATTATATTGATTCTAAAAAATTATATTATTAGCATTAGTGAGTGCAAGTTGCTGTGTTTCAGGATTAGCTGAATGAATGAACCAGACACCTTAGGGACATAATGCTATGTAGCTATCAAAAGCCAAATATCTTCCTGTGTTTCAACAGTCAGGACATCCACCTTGCATGTAAACACAACCAACACGGTGTGTGTGTGTGTGTGTGTGTGTGCGCGCGTGCGTGTGTTGATGTAGTAGGTGGAAAGTAGGCAGCAATTTGAATTTGTACAGTAAGGCTTGCTCCATTAAACTACACAATTTGAACCATTTTAACTGCATAAAGACAGAAAAGTCTTCAATGGTTTCTGATTCATCTTGTAAATTAGTAACAGTAAACTTCTTCAATTAATTTTTCTGTGTTTCTAAAAGTCATGCTTTTATTATACTCATAGAAATCCACTTTAGTTATGCTATATTATAATGTTAAATGTGAGTATGTTACTACATACAGTTTATATTGAATTTACGTCTATAGGAGTGCGTCTATGGTAAAACAGTAACAAATGGCCATAAGTACAAACGATGAATTTATTGTTATTGTTGATATCTTTAACTCGTTTAGCTAGTTTTAACTGTGTTGTTGTTTATAAAATGTGTTGTATGAGTATTTCTCAAAGAATCCAGCTGTGGCTTAACTTGTCACTCTACTTTATCATGCTTATGACTTTCTGTAGAAATATTCCCTCTCATTGTATTATATTGTGTAATTGATATAGTTTTTTAACGTCTGAAATATCAAATATGTCGCGTACCGTAATGAAAAAAAGAGAATGACAAATCGCCACTTACTTTTACATGGCATCCACCCCGTCCTGAATCAATCCTCCATCACACACTGAGGCAACGATCCAGAAAAAAAGCATAAAGAAAGAAAGCAGGACTTACAGGGAAAAGCAGCCCTTTCAATAAACAGCCGAGAAAGTCGTAAAATAACATATCATCAGTTGCTTGCTGCAAATGTGTGGGAGAGAGTGAGGTCGCTTTCCCTTTGGTACCTCTCTGACTGTCTCCACCTAGCGGCCATGATCCACATCTGTCCGCGGTTCCTATCGTTGGTATAACTGCAATGATACTATACATACTGCCGCTGCTACAGCTAGCTTTCTAGTTTGAATGCATGTGTTATATTTGATTTTATTGTCCAACCCAACCCTTTTCCCATTTCCCCTGTACTAGCCTGTATGTAGCCTTCTTAACAAAAATTTTAATCTTTAACTAAAAGACTACCAACCAGGCCCTCTGGATACTTGAAGCCTAAGTTTCAACTTCTCACAACATGCACTGTTATGGAGTACTAATGATACAAATCATCTGAGCCATTTTGTTAAAAAGTATGTATATGAACAATTTATTGATATTTTTCTTTAAATGCTGTGATGAACGCGCTATTAAAAGGACTACTGTATCACACTTATTTCATGGTGAACATACAATTAGAAGGACATATGTCTCCCTCTGCTGGATAAAGGCTATAACAAAAGTTATATTCAACAAATATTTAATTGTAGGCCAATAACAACCAGCAAAAGTTCATTTTTATAGAGAATTTAGTTGGGGAAAATGGGAAAAATGTATATATTTACATTATACAACCAAAACAAATTACATGTTACCTAAAACTATTAAGCACAGGATATTAAAAGCAACATCTATTACATTACATTATATTGATTTTTTTAACATAAGCAGAAAGGTTCAGAATAACTTTCATTTTGATGCTGAAGACAGAAAATAAATTTGTTGTCAAATCTTTGAAACAGATAAATAATAATAATAAAAAAAAAACAGGTAGGTCCTTTAGCATTTTGTCTATATTCTTCAAAAATAATTACATTGGTTTGGTCTATATCGACTTGTGCTTATTTATTCTTATATATGTGGAACAAATGTGGGTGTGTCTTATAAACACATAATATTGCTGTATCTTTCTTAATTAAACAGTGGGAGATTATACATAAATGGGTAGCCTGTAACAGATTTCAAAATAAACAAAACAGTAAATACCACCACACAAACAGGGACAGAATATAAATAAAGTCTACATTCAAACGGCAACTTTCGTACAAGTTGGAGACAGCAGTGGTCCATTAACATATAGCTGAGGACAGTGGTTTCCAGAAACAGCAGCAAATTGATGAAGTTTCCCAAAATAAGTTTCCACTGTTTATAGTGAATGGATGTATACCATTCACTATAAACAATGGAAATCCTGCCTGTGAGAACAGCTCCTATATTTCTGATGATCCTAGAATCTGCACCCTGGACAGCAGTCGTGAAACCTGCAGAATTTACAGAACTGTAACCCAAACTGAACAGGAATGGAGGAGATCTTTGATTCTCAGTGATCCAGGTTATTGTTATCTGAGAAAAGTTGAATCAAGGGCAACTGTACTTCGGCTGTAAATATATAAAGATATTTCACCCCTCATCCAAGAGGCTTCTTCAATACTGGATAGTAGGTAGAAATAAAAGACTCAGTACTCAGTACTTAGTCAAAGTTTTCACTTCTTTGTAGCCTTGTTGAAATCCAGAGTCCCCCAAACACATGTACCTGCTGGAAAGTAAACCACAAAAGCAGCTCCCCAGCTTTGTCATCCACTAATAAACAGCATAAAGATGCTGACAATAAAATGTACATACTTTCATGGAGGAATAAATACAACTTTGAACCTACAGTAAACACATTGCCATAGGACCTATTCGCATAATATTGACATATACGTACAGTATAACTGACGCCAGTGATTTTTCCCACACATCTGTATAAAGGGACTGGTGCATCTGGGCCAAATTTTAAACAATAGCAGACTGTGGACATTTTTTGGCAGGTGTAGCAGGCATCAGGTATCGCACTCTCTTCCAGAAGCGTGAGTTCATCGCTGCAGCACCCCGTGAACCCTCTGGCCACCTCAAAGGGGCACTCTTACGGATCAGGTGCTGCAAGCCAATGGGAAGGTGGGTGTATCCGTGGGGCCCTGTGTCCCCAAGCTGGATCAGAATCACACTCATCTCCCTCTGGACCAGTGCATGGTGGAGCCCCACCTAGAAAATGATCAGTGACATCAGCCCAGCATGAGACAACAGTGTCTCAAAATGTGTCTATCAAAAAAGGCTGTGGGGGGGGGGGATATTGTGAGAAAAACTCAATGATGGTACTTTGTCAGAAACATTCACTAAATACATAAGTCATATAAATAATCAAAAAAGAAAGGGAGTATAGAATTTTTGGTATGGTAAAGATAATATTTCATGAAGATGAAAAATAAAAACACAGAGCAATATGTTATTAATGTTAGTTGCTCAAACAGAAAAAATTGTGAGACTCCTACCTGCCAGTCAAACCCCTCTAGTTCCATAAAGTTTTGGGGCATGGCTGTGATCTCAGACCCTGATCCTGAACCTGGGGTGAGGATGACAATCAGTCTCCTGCTCTGCCTCATGCTGTCCTCCACCAGCTCCAGATGGTCTGTGTAGTCAACAAAAACTAGGCTTAATACTATTACTATGATACTATATTAATACTAAAACCTTTTAAAGAAAAAAGAACAAGAAGGAAATGCAAGGAGAGTGTGTGACAGGGAAGAAATCATTGACTTTATTCATCATGATTTCTCATAAATTGGTCAACAAATTTGGGGACAATAAAATGACTAATTCACATTATGTAATGATATTACAAAAAAGCAAGCAAGTGAAGTGATGCAAGACAAAAGCTTATAAAGTGATCAAGCCTCTGTGTAACATTCTAGATGGTGTTTTAAAGTTGACCTTTCCAGTTGTTTTATCTGAATTTGTTGTCCAGCATCTCAGTACACTGTATACATATATTGGCACTTGTGTGTTCAAAACTACAAAAACAAACAAAAAACCTAAAAACTAAAATAAAATCCTGACCTTCCCCAGGTATGTCATCCCTCCCATGGATGAAAAGTCGATATCCACACTTTTCCTCAAGGACGGATGGCAAAGTCTGTGTGACAAACCGACACTGCGTGTCCTCAGTGGCTTTGTCCAAACACTGTGTCTGGTATACCACATAGGCATCGTACAACCTTGCATCTGTGAAATACAAACAAATTCATGGAAGCGGAAGTGTGTCAGGATTCTGATTTTAGTCTATTTAGTTTTTTTCATGTTTTTTTTTCTTCTGAGACCATTATTATCTATTGCAATTAAATGTGAGTTGTTACACATAAAATTAGAGTGCTGAATGTCAGACTGGGTAGGGACAGAAATCATGGTCGGGTGCTATGTGAGCAGACAGGGGTGGGAACCAAAGTATGCCAATCCCTGACATTGTCCAAGTGACACAAAATGTCACCTCTCTGGTGGGGAAGGAGCAAGAGGTGGTACAGGGGGTGAAGCATTAGAAACTAGGCATAGTTGGACTCACCCTCATACATAGCATTCACTCTGGAAGTAAACCCCTATGCAACTGCAAGTTTCTGAGAAAAAGAAACTGCATACTATTGGTATGCATTGGCATGCATGGTATTGCATTCCACTGTCAGAACTGATGTAGCAGAATCAGAGATAATGTCTTTTTTTATTCCACACATTCATCTTCTTTGTGAAATACTGCAATATAAATTGGTCATCCATAACAAAACTAAATACACTAAAAACATTTCTCTTCCATACCTTTTTTGTGACTACGTACAGGGAAGAAAGTCCTGAAGAAGAGAGTGAGGTCGATAGCAAAGCACTTGACCAGCACAGCAACAATCACACAGAAGAGCAACACGCACACAGGTCTGATGACTAGTGGAATTATTGATTCTGGAGAGGAAACACAAAAATAAAATAAATAAAATTTGTATGTGAGCATATGTATCATTAGCTTGGCTTGTGATAGTCAGCATTTTTCATATTGTCAACAAATTTGACAACAATCTACAATCCTGTCACTGACCTCCTCGTTTAAGAGTTAAAGTGACATTCTTCATCATATAAAAGGTGTTGCCAATGCATTTAAATTCAGCCTGAAAATCTTTAGCCAACACTTTATCAATGGTCAGGGTCGCAGTGGAGATGGTGTTCTTTGAAGGATTCTCAGTGGTCCTAACACACGACACAAAGTTTGGTTCATTAAAGTAAAGGAAACAAAAGTAATCATTAAGGTACATTACAGTGAGTGAAGTGCTTCACTACAACAGCCAACCAGGGGAAAAAAATGCACAAAATCGATATTTAAATTTTAAATATTCTACAGTTGCAGAAACATTTTTAGACACATTAGTGGCTATGGGGATGGGTGGTTCACTGCTTCAGTCCAGGCTAAAAAATTTCCAGAAATATTGAGTGGATTGTCATAAAATTTCACACAGTCATTCAAGGTCAGCTGAGCATAGTCTTTAACTCACTTCCCTTGGTGCCCATAAAAGATAAAATGTTTCATTTATTCAGTAAAATATCTTAACATCTACCTAAAGGACTGAAACAAAATTAGGTGTTCCCCTTACTTCTCCTAACCACCCAGCCATCAGATGAAAACCAAATGTCTGTACATGTATGTTTGCATGTTGTGTTTATGTGCTTATCCATTCACAAGTCAAAATATGTTTGAACAGAGATGTGCATATATTCAATCAGTTGTAGTAAACATGAGTGAACAGTATATTACAAATGTCTAATAAAACTATGCAAATGATAAGTTACATTTTGTAGTGGCACAGTTTTACACATTATACTAGTATGTTGTGAACATTTTTAATTAGTGCTGTACTGCTTTTGAGCAAGCTTACAAATAGGTGCTTTGACTGTATCCTTGCTTCCATCCATTGAAAGGGACTCCATTAATACGCCAGCTAGCATTACATTCACGTTTCGCATTAGTTCCGCAGAAAACAGAGCAGTTCAACTTGATTCCATAGCCTAGTAGAAAGATCAAGACATTATAAGATTTTTCAATTCACAGTGTGTGTCCTTACTGAAAAGTTTCAGAGTGATTCATTAAGACATTGCAGCTATTCCTCATTTATTTTACTTTGCCCCACTTTGTATGGATAGAAGTCCTTTGAGCTCTCACAACAGTAAATTAAAACAGTGAGATAGGTTAAAATTATATGAATGTATCCCAAGTAACTAGATTGAACAAAGTAACTACAAGAGACAATAGCCAACATTTCTAATGCTTTGAACAACAAGTACATTAAAACTCTGCTAGACATCTGAAAGAAACTTCCAAAAATTTTGGACTTAGTAGAGTGATATGGTGGTTTCCTCCACTATTTCACAAACTCTTGAATCAAGTGCCATGAAAATTTGTTCCCGTCATTCATGGTCCTGAAAGGAACAAAGGACATTGGTGATCACCTGTTTTTTCCTAAAATCCTAAAAGTTGATCCTAAAAGTCATCCTGACAACTTTACTGAACCATAAGGGAGATGTTTCAACAGCCACTGGATGGATTGTCATGAAATTTACCATCCATGGTCCTCAGAGGATGAACTGTATTATCTCTTGAGTTGTCCTCTAGATTGTTTTTGTTTGTTCTGCTTGTTTTGAATTCAGCAGGGTCACCAGTCCAAAATCTCTGGGTTCAGGTAAGTACTTTCTGATTTTGGAATTATTCAGTTTCTTAAATTTTAGAGGATCCCTATTGGTAGTTACACAAGTACCAACAATTCCTCTTTGATTCAACAAATGCAGTTCTATGAATATACTGATATCTCCCTGAAAAGCAACACTAATTCACTTATAATTACAATAAAATATAGCTGTAAGCAGGACTTGTAGTATTTGTAGTGCTGTGACAGCACCATGGTGTCATTAAGGAATGCTTTCTTACCTTCATCAGCAAGCTGCTCTTTGTTGGTCGGAGTGAGGATAAGTGGTTCACGATAGGCAACTTGATCTGTAAGAAAAAACAGAAAAAAAGACACATAACAAGATGAGCACTCCCATCTGTTCTCTTCTATCAGACACATGACAATGGTTATCATCATCAACTAATTACACAAAATATATATTTATATCAACTGTTTTCATTTCCAAAATGTTGCAAGTAGGATGTTTTTTTCCAACACTAAGGATTGCTTTGTAGAGAACACTAGCTCTTTAACATGAAATCCACACAATCTGTGCCAATACAGCTGGGCTGGGTTCAGTTTGACATGTGAACAAAGCTCGACTGGGTGTGCCGCTGAATTACATGTCACTGGCTGAACCAGTAGCTATTATCAATGAATTTCTGTGCCATACTGTACAGTATATCAAAAAGATGCTGGCAATAAATTCAACAATATCAACATATCTGACTTCTATGAATGCAAAACTGCCGTAACTGTTCTTGACAAGTGGTTCCCAAGCTTTTAACTTAAAAACAGAGCTTATATAGGATATGAAATCAAGATTTCCTCACATTACATTTGATACTTTTGTCCAAAGCAACTTACAGTAAGTGACTATAGGGCCTTCTGAATCACCATTGTAACTCACATAATCATTAGCTTTTAACAGTGGCACTCCCTTCACTGTTTTCTCAGAACATTTTTGCCAGATTCAAAAGGTGAAAGCTACAAAATTATTCATAATCTCTGTTGCAAATAAGTGGCTCTTTATCTGTTAAACTCGTTTGTCTAAGCCTAGTTTTATACTGAGCTGAACGCAAAAACTTGAACTAGCAATAGATCTATCCTACCAATGAGCCAAAGACAGTCAGAATCAGCACCAAACATTGCAGCAGTATTATAGTGATGCGTTCACTTACTCTTGTACATATTAAGGGGCAGTAGGTGATGCAAACATGCAAAAATGGTAAACAGACCATATGGTCAGTGACTTTGAATCTTGGAATGGAACTGCAGAAAATGATCTGAAGCAGCAAAGTGATTCATAATTTCCACCTCTAGGCCTTTAAGGTAATACATTAGCATACACTGAGTTAATTTTACATACATGCAAGAAGGTAGTCAAATGTGATGTTTGTTATGTTGATAGTTAAAATAGGTTTCAGATTCACTCCTGCATTTATTCATGCAAATGTAGTCATCTAAGATATCCCCATTTTAATACAAATTAGTGCAGTGACGATGTGGAACTGATTAAAATAGATGGAAAAATAGTGACATTAACATGTAGATATAGTGTTGGGGCTCAGCATACTCTAATCCGACTCAGGGTTTATAAAGACCTGAAAATGCTCTCTCACCTTTAACTTTTAGCCACCTGGAGCCTGACGTGTTGTACACTGTGTGATTATGTGTCCAGGTACAAATACAAGGTGTAGATGCCCTCATGATCTTTGATAGCATTTTCAACCCACAGGTCAGCTGCATGTTCGCCTTGAAGAAGACTGAAGTCCTGCAGCCAGGGCAGAAGAAGTCCCAAACAGTGAAATTAAAGAACTTCTCAAATAATGTTACATGACAGGAATTTGGAAACACAACAGAGGGACTTAGAGGGATGTCAATAGAGTGACTGCATTTTAATATTTGAATAACCACATGCTCCAATCATCTATTTATCCAATAAAAATGGTGAAAAAAAAAAAAAAAAGGAAAATAAGATTTGATGGCCTTAGGAATATTTTTCTTCAATTTGAATTGATAATGATAATTTAATGTAGGAGTTAAATTCAAATGAATGTAAGAGTCCAAAATATATTAGCTAATAATATAAAATTATTATTGTTATCATTATTATTGTTTGTGGTACAGCTAAATTTTACATGTCCGTTAGTCCTAATATGTATGTATGTATTATTCCCTCAGATTTTTTTTCAGAACAGACTGCTTAATTTGGTAACAATACATATATGGAAAATAGATGCAGTGTTCAGCTGGTACACTTGGGAAATACCCACTGTTTTATTGAGTTTGTAAGAGGGAACAAGGAAATGATGCAGTTGCTATTCAGTGCACAGATGAATGGACTTAAAAAAAAATAGACTTTTAAAACAAATAAATGAATAAATAAATAAAATCTAAAAAAGAACTGCAAAATTCAGTTAAATTAATAAACCTAGAAAACTGACAACATGAATATTTGGCATTAAATTAAACAGTGATTTTGTACTGCATGCTTTGTGCATTCTGTGTATCTTGCACACATCACACCTGCAATGTAAATTAAAGATTCAACACCCACTTTCCAGAGAACTTTATAGGAATTAACAGTTTCATATCAGTTCCGTATATCAGTGCTGTGGGCTGGGTCATTGCATCAGTTACAGAGATAAGGACATATTTTGCAATACATATACAAAAATGCAGATGATTAAAGTGGCACTGTTTCTATTGCCCAACATTTTCTTAAATTGCAGGTTGGTGTTTATTTAGAGTTTGTTCCTCTGATATTTATACCAGGTGTTACTGTAATCACAAGTGGCCATACCTTGTACCAGGTGAAATTTCCCCTAAATGTATCACATATTTCCCCTGACAGGACCTGGACATGGGACCATCATGTTCACATCTTGGCCAGTTGATTTCCAGGTAAACGTGGTTCCATCGTTTAGTTACATTGAAGACATCAACCTTTAGATAAAGGCTGCTGCAGTCTCCTGATGGATCTATGTGCCTAAAAGAGAAATACTCCCAAATAGCAAAATTATTTTGGACTAAATATACACCAAAGTACATCTTGTGTCGAGCTCTCTTCTCCTCTCAGGTAATGTTTCCCTCCTGTTAAAGCTGACATTAACAGTGGTCAGTATTATTTTAACACTGGCGATTTTGCTGTGTAAGGTTAGGCTCAGATGATGCATAAATACAGCATAAATATCAGATATTGCTTCCACATCTGGACAAATTCTGGTGCACACAAAGAAAATCTTTCTGGCTGTCAACCCACACTGGAGGATAACAGCCAGAATCAGCCCAGATGTGGAAGCATGGGCCAAGAACACAGGTGCACAGCAAAATAACCAGTGTTGAATTAACACTGAGTGCTAAATTTAACACTAGAAAAGTGTCTATATGTGTCCACTCTTTTCAGTGTTAAAATTTATTTTAAACACTACACCTTTGTGCCACCTACGTGGACATACCAGCAATGACCAAAATCATTTTCAGGAATTTAATCTAGGGGTGTTAGTTTTGATAAATCAAGTGTTAAAATAACACTGATCACCATTAAGGTCAATTAATGCTGACAATGTAACACTTGTGACTGGGTGTATACTGGGCCAGAAACTTTCACAAGAAACTTTTTGCTTGCAATATGTCCCTGTGATTCAGATCAGGGACAATATTAACAGATCATCTCAGTAGAAAGAATGTGTTTAGAGTTGCTAAAAGATCACGACATGACATGTGTTTGACATTCTAACCTCACTTTCCAAAGTCAAATATTTTGTAGTGTTCTTACCGGACAGTGTAAATGCCAGAGTCCTCAGAAAGGAGGTTTAAGAAAAAGATCGCTCCTCCGTGGTAATGTATCCTCTCTTTCTCATCAAATGAGATGGACTCAATCTTTGAGTTGTTCATGGTGTTAGTTTTATACCATGTGAACTGTCCAGCTGGGGGGTTGTCCTCAAAATCATCAGGCATAAAATAAAATGCTTCACCTTCCTGAAGGACAAATGACTTGTTCTCATAGTTCTCACACTGGGACTCTGCTGTCTCTGAATGAGTGAGAAGATTTAATGATGATGAAAAAGAAAAAAATTAAAAACATAAAATTAGTAATTCTGCATGTAAATGGCTATTGCAGGTAGCCATTGTAGGAGTCGTATGTTATTACAACACACAAATATGTTATCACAAATATACAGTTGAATTCCAAAACAGCTGGGCATCGTTCTTTTAAGTAAACATCACTCAAACAGGATAAATACTGAATTTGTTTGTTTTCAGCTGTGGATTAATATGCATTTTGTGCTGTGAGTGAGTATTGTCACAATTTCTGCTACAACCCTATTGATCTTGCCTTTTGTGCCTCAGAGCTGCTATTCTCCTGCGACTACACTTACACTAGCCGTTTTTTATGTATAACACATGCAGGACATGTTACAGTGACAAACTCAGTGCTGTAGGCTATAATTCAATAAGGTTTCCTGTCCAACACTAATAATATAATAACATGAAAGGAATATACAAGTTGAGAAAGTTGAGCCATTAAAATAACGATAAAAAGGAATTGTGTGACGGGTCCAGAGTAAATAACATTCGGACAGAAATGTATAGTTTCCTGTCCGCCTTTACCTTTTTAGTCATTAATTAAGTAGAGAATTCTTTTTTTTTTAATTCATTTATTAGAGGGGGGAAGGATTTCAAAACAGAAGTTTTGGATCGTGTCACAAACATAAAAACAGGAGCTCTGTTGTGTCTACATATACGTGGATCTGCCGCAGGGTAATTACAACGGTGTGTTGCTTTAAACGCTGCGGTCCAGTGTATCCTATGCTAAAGGAGATAAGATAGGAAGCACTGAAGCTCCTTTCCTTGACATTTAAAGAATTTGACCATTTCTTATCATGGCTGCCACTGAGATAGTTCTGGGTCATCTCACTCAGTTAGGAACCTTCCTAAGCAAAAAGGCCTATTGGACCACTGCCTCGTTCTCAGTTTCCTGCATTTGGGTCCTCTTCCCAGTTGTCCCACAGTGGCACTGGTATTTCCACCAGCAGGATAATGTATGTGGGACTGACTTGGTGAAACATGTCACCTATTGTGGGTCATGGCTGTTGGCAGTCAGAACAGAACAATCTCTATGGCACAGAGTAGTAAGATGTATTCGGCTTTGGCTGCACAGATAATGCTTGTTAGTAGTATCAGTTTATTGCTGATTTTGGTCTTTCTATGGGATTTGTTGACAGCAAGAATAAAATTAAATATCACCAGCAAACCAAGACCATTATGCTGTATTCAGGCCCCGTCTCTTCTAAATATACTAATTACTGTAGAATACTCCTTTATGCATACATTATATTCAGACCACTGCTTTTCCCCATTAATATATTTTACAGTGGTGGCAATTTATTGATTGCTACCACTGTAAGGCCTTGGAGGCTTTCCACTTAATGTGAAGCTTCAGCACTATAAGTGTACATTTGTTAACACGTTGTTTTCCTTGTATTCTTCTTCATTATTATGTATACACTACCTGCACATTCAGATGTAGACATCACTGCAAACATGAGGAAGAGAAGCTGAGATGTATCCATTATCTGAGAGAGGTAGAGTACATTAAAAGTTAAAGCATGTTTTTTTGCTTCTTGTCAAATAATGACAGGCTGTGTAATTGGGTAATTGTCATAGTCATGCAGTGTCAGTCCTGCAAGAACCTGCAGCCACAGTGCTGCTTCCTGAAGCTACCAACCCCACAGAATGATAACATCATGACAGTTTCAAAATAAGACTTGTTGGAAACTCAAATGCCACACACTTATCAGAAGATGTACAATAAATTACAGAAAACATTATGTGACATTATGTTGGCCCTGATATACAACTTTCAGAAAGATGTAAGATTACCCTTTTAGACTGCTTGACTTTCTTGTGCTTGATTTTGCATACCTGGATACTTTTTTTTGCCACAACTATCCACGGATTAATCTTTATGTATTTATCTTTATTTACCAGTTACAAACACGTATCAGCAATTGCACAAGCATGCAATGGAAAAAGTGATGTCCTAAAATAGCGTCTGCACAAGATAGAAGGATCTTATCTTCCACATAGCAAGTTCCTCTCCTGATATGACTGAAAAACTGTATGTTTAGCAAAACATTGATGAAACACACTGTTAAGCACATCCCTTCCAATTAAATACAATGTTTCATAAAGACATCCACAGCAGTAATCAACCTTTGAAGGGTTATCATCTCTATGTATGAATTTAAAATTGAACTGTCACTTTAAAAAAGAAAAGAAGAGAAGAGAAGCAAATGGTTGCTTTCATGGGAATTAAAATGAAAGTATCAATTTTGAAGAAACACTTTGGGCAACAGGTGAAGATGAGTGACATTTGTGTTAGTGAGCAGTTTCCTGTTTACACATCTATCACAGAGTAAAACTGGCTCACTTAAAGTGTTTCAGACACTTGAGGACTCTAAAAACAAATAAATACAAATAACATCCTGCAATAAATTCCGGTGTCATTTTTTTTAAAACCTTACAATAGTAGATGAATCCAGTGTAAATACTTTATTGCTGCACTACAGTTGCAAAATGGAGACATTATTGCCACTCTTTTTGCCTATTAAAATGAATTGGATTTAAAGGTCTTACATTTTCTAACACTAATAAATCAAAAATTCATAAGATACTGAGCTTAAAGCACATATTTTATTTCTTTTGCTTTGGCCACTCAAATCTTAGCACAGTTATGATCAATTTACACTTACAGTAAAACTGCTGCAACTGTGTGAAAGATGGCAATGGTAACTAATGTACCCTCACTGAACACTGTTTAAAACTTTAAATAAATCTAATACAGTAAGTACAGTTTGAAATAAACATACAGCATTATAGTACTAATGAAAACACTTGCTTACCTCATAAAAGTGTGTGTTGACAAGTGGAGCGGATTCAGTCAGACTCTCAGTCAGTGTTCTCCTCCTGTCTGTATGATTTTATACTTTCTCTGCTATCATCCCAGCAGAATTGGATGGCTGAGCAGCATCAACTTTGCAAGAATATCAGCTTACACACACACATACACGCACACACAGGGGGGGAGGGAGAGAGAGAGAGAGAGAGAGAGATACAGTCACATAATGATGCATTTGTGTGTGCATCACATATTGGCAGAGTGAGCTTTACCTTTGACATGATCCAAGCATCTACTGTCCATATTACATACTAATACTATAAAGCATACACTGTGTACAATTACTGACAGTGCACTTAGCAGTTTGGGTACTAAAATGATACTTAACTTACTCATACCTAGTTGAACTTAACTCACAGGGAATTATACAAGCGATGTTAGCGATGGGCATTACATATAATTTCCTTTAGACCAAAAACTGCTAAAGTAGTGCATTATCATTATCATCCTTCATGGTGAGAAAACTGAGCATGTAACAGGTTTGTTTAACAAAACTCTCTGACATGGCAAGTCTAAGTGTCCTTTTCGTGGAAAAATATTCACACATTATCACAATTTTGTGTTTGGAGCCCGTGGTTCCTAAAAGATATACTAAGTTGTGCTGTTTCCAAAGTACCAATCAATAATTAAAAATAGGACAATCACCTTTATTTTGTATCTGAGAACAGTAAAAAAAAAATCACAGCATTCAGAAGTGGATACATCTCATTAAATAATTCAACTGGCCAATGAAAAGATTATTAATGCCAAGACAAGAGGTTGTGCAACATAGTGGTCACCAGGTGAGAAGATTAGAAGTAAAGATTAAGCAATGTAAGAGATTTTTAAAAAACTAAGTACGTCTTGAATATAAAAAACAGCAATAGAGGAAAAACAGGACATTAATCAAATGCTTAAAGCAATATATTACATTAACAGTGTGAAGATGTTTTGTAGGATATAACTGTGATGTCTGTGAAGCCTAACATGATTTATCACCAAATATGTCTTCTCTCATGCTGTTTTAGTTGTATTTCTATTCTTATATTGACCATATTCTTTTTAATAATCAATAAATTGCAAATACACATTTACACCCACCTGTGTGTCTCTTTGTAATGATAAGCCGGATCCCTGAATCGGAGCAATCACAAAATCAGATATTTATGGTGCGACTGTAAGTATAGAATATTAATATAGACTATTAACACTGATCTTCCTGAAAAAAAAAATGAATATCCCCAATTGCATATAACAACAGCATATAACGAGAGCAGAACTTGTTTAAGCTTAATTTGTTAATTCTTGTGCATTGTTGTTACACGACCCTCTTGTCAAACACTTACTGCACTTACTACCTGCTAAATGTAAGCATGGTAGTGCTGTCCTTGCAGGGTTGCCAACTCTCGTGCTTCTAGCATGACACACACTTTCACTCTCACTCTCAGGCTGCCCAAACAGTTCTCACGCCAAAACCAGATGAACCAGCAATTTTACTATGGTTGGTTATCTACCGTGTTGATAGAAAGCTGCTCAAGCTCACAGCCAACATTATATAATATTTACATGAATAAATACTCTGCAAGGTACAGCATAAGTTTAAAGTAGCTTAAGCTATATAAACAGCTAGCTCGCTTACTTTAGCTGTCTAACATCAAATACGCAGCAGAGAAGAATGAAAGTAACGTTGCAGAAGTACTCATTCTTTCTATGCAGCTTAGCTAGCTACTATGAATGTTTTTCAAGAATGATTTATAAACTTAGTTATTCAAGATGATGAGTTTATTGAGATACCTTAAGCAGGCGAAAGAGAGACCCGGAATGAGTATGAGAGAAAATGGAGAAGATGAAACACAAGTGCAGTGTTCAAAAATGAGACTCTTGGTAACTTGGTTAGCTCACAATACCATCCACCATAGATTTCACAAGGAGCCAAAATTGCTAGCCAGCTGTTTTTTTATTTTCTGTAACTTTTGCTAGCAAAGATTGCTATTTACCAGACTTACATCCACATTTTGATTCCAAGCTTGTAATTTATTGAGTTGTATGTAATATGTTAAGTCAATGTCTACACCTGTGTTCAGTTAGCTAATTAAATATCTATATCTCTTCCCCATAGACCAGAGAGAAAAAGAGTGTTAATGAAAGTTTGTGCCCTTTATTGGGTCAGTGTATGTCTAATATTGCAAACTGGTCTCATGGCTTTTCATGAAATAGTCACGACATGTAAATTTATTGATTCATGGCCACAAATTTTCTGTTTTTTTCATGCCTCAGCATGACTTTCAGACTAATGTATTTCAATTGGAAATAACTTTCGTGTCCTCGCCACATATTTTTTTTCTGTCACTCAGGACTCTGCAGGGTGGAAACTCTTTTGTTTTTTCTTATATGTTTGCTATTCTTATATGTCTGTCATGTATTTTAATGTATATTTACATTTGTAAATTGTATTGCTGTTCTCTATCTTATGTTTCTGTGATATATATCAATTTTGTTTGGGGCTCAACAATACCTATAATCCTCAGCTGTTTTGCTATGGAGAAGAAGCACATCTGTTTTGATAATTTAATATTTAATATTTAATACTATGCCACCAAACTCTTGAAGATATAAATTTCCATTAGCCATTTCCCATGTTACAGTCACGGGCTATCAAATGCCATTTGTTAACAGAGACGGTAGTTTTTGGACTGACCGGGGGCAATTCGAAACGGAATGTAGCCCACCTGACAATTATTTAGGTTATTTCATAAAAATGAACTTTTCAGTGCTACACTGCATTTGACCCCCATTGTTTATTTTTTCGTTTGTTCATTCATTCATTCAGAATGTCAGTCTACGCTTTATTTTATGAATATATTTTTTTCTGAGATGAGATGTGATTTAGAGCAGTTGGTGAAAGGCCTATGCATTTCCATCCATTTCCAAGTAATAAAATATGTGATAACAATTATACTCATAGAAAGAGAGGGTTGCTCACTGTAGCCTACTGGAGCCAAATATCCTATGCTAAGTATATGTTAGCATATCTATATACTGATATATATTAGACTAAATTGATTGTTTTACACTGCTCAAAAAAATTAAGGAACCACTTAATCATCATAGTATAACACTAAGTAACACCAAACAGGTACAATGGAGAGGCAAAAGCAAGACAACCCCCCAAAAGTGAATGGTTTTACATGTTACATGATTCTTCTCTAGTTTTGTGTTCTGCTAGTGTCCTTGTCACTACTGGCAGCATGAGGTGGTACCTGCAGCTCAGTCAGGCTGCACAGGTAGTCCAACTCCTTCAGGACAACACATCCATAGGAGCAGTTGCAAGATGGTTTGCTGTGTCTCCCAGCCCAGTCTCAAGAGACCAGCCGTTACACGAGGAGAGCTGGATAAGGCCATAGAAGGGCATCAATTTAGCTCAAAGTATAACACTACTTAGTACCTCTGTGTCTAGGTACAAACACACATAACTGCAAATGTGATGATGATCCAATCTTTACTTGAAATTACTGCAGGCTAAACCTAAACCCTACATTTGGTAGGAGAAATAAAATTAATCCTAACTAACTACAAGGGGCTCAATCCACAAAATTACCTTTGTCAGCTAAAAGTGTAGCAGGTGTGTATTGTGTACACACCTGCCTACACACCTGCCTTTGATGTAGGATAAAATGTCTGTGCATGTTTAATTTCCATGGTGTGTGTAAGACATTCCTTACTATGTTGGAAAAACATTTGAACATGAAACCCATGCAATAATTATAGGACTAATAATATTGATATTTTAATAATTACCGATAGAAAAAGCTACAGTTCATCAAACGACATAAACTCTGAAATATCAGTCTCACACACTACTGTTCAGAAGTGCCTCTTTTCATGCAATGTGATTTCACAACTGCTTTCCCATTCCTGCACTAAAGTGATGACTGGTGACATCAGTTACGGTGTTGCAGTGCTTAGGGTTTAGAGAGGAAGTTCGAACTGGGTCTTACAAAGCTAAGGGGTGTATCATTCTAAAACATCAGCAGATGTTCTTGTTTTCACGTATGCCTCCTTTGGAAATCCCCCTTAAGTCTCTTTTTTCTGCACTTTTGTTATTATTCATGCCTCATGATATCATGTAATGGTTCTGTGGCTTGGAGCTGGAGACATTAACAACGGCTGCAGAGAAAAGGACCCTGAGTAAAATGCTGACCATCATGCACAATGATCACCATCCGCTACACAACACATTCACACAAAAGAGGAGCACGTTCAGTGGCAGACTACTGTCACTGTCATGCTCCACAGACAGACTGAGCAGGTCCTTTGTTCCCAGGGCCATTCAACTTTTCAACACAGCACAGAAGAGGAGGTGTGAAACAGACTTAACAAAATTGACATAATGAGTCTATCTCTCTCTGCCCCTATCACCTCATCATAGACCTCATCATCATCCTTGACAATTAAAATATTCTATGTATCTCACAGAATTGTCTTCTTTTCAGTGTGCAGTGCTTCTAAAACCATGATCTCTCCCTAACTTTAACCAAAGGCATTTTGTTGCCTAAACCTGACCGCAGATGGGACTTGGATGCAAACCCTGGTCTCACCTTGATCTTCACCCCAACCAGCCACCTTCTGGTGATTTCATTCATTCTAAATGAACAACTGAACATAATTGAGAAACAAAACATATTTGCTGTTGCAGATTAGTTGTCTAGCAACATGATTTCTATCAGACGGGTCTCAGCAAGTGGGCTTTATCTTTGGGTTCTAAATAAGATAAAGGTCCTGATCTCAACCCCCTCCAGCACCTTTGAACTTTACCAGAATGCTGGCTACAAGCCAGGCCTTATTTCTCAACATTGACTGACGTCACTAACATTCTTGTAACAGGAAGCAAATCATGTCAGCCAGGGTTGAAAATCTTGCGGAAGACTTTCTTAAAAGAACAGAGACTGCTATGATCACAATAGCTGTTTTTGCAACAGCTGCCGTTTTTTCCAGTTTGGCAGCCAATCCTGAACTGTCATTGGGTTTTGTTTCAAGTTTTCAATCAGCCCCAACAAGGATTATGTTAATATTTCAGTAAAGTAAGTATTTAGATGACAGACAAAACCTATCCAGATCCCTGTTGAACCTTGATGGACAACAGTAAATGGCTGTGTGAGAGCAGGCATTAATGTAATATTCACTGACTTAAAACTGCCTCACACCCATTTTTATACGAAAGTTAAACATTTATTTGTGTCTCAGTTAGCGAAATCTTAATAAAAAAGTCAAATTAGTATGATTAAGTATGATTAGAAACTAATATATAAAAAATATATATTATACTATACTATATACCAAACTATACAGTAGACTAGAGAAACCGGTACAGGATATCTGTGGTTCATTGAAATAAAATGACAAAGATAAGATGCTTCTTAGAAAGACTGAATAGGAAATGTTTCTTCAAGCTTCACAGAATCTGTCAGTGATGCTTGGGATGTTTTTTTAACTATAAGATTCTAACTTATAAAGCCTGTAGGAGCAGACTTGGCTATAATCAAATTCTGAACTGTTAAAAACTCCAAACTAGAAATTCAGCTTGGTGGATTTGTTTTGAACATGAAAATGATGCCCTGGTTTATGTGAATTAACACTGCAGTTTACCTTATTTGTCACTTCCTGTAATTTCGCAAAAAAACATACTTGCTGCACCTGGCAGGACATGAGAGCAGATCAGGCTGTGGCTGTTCGCCTCGTGAACAGGTGCAAGGCAATGAATGTTTAAATATTGGGATAATGGAACACATATTCAGGCACTCTCTTTTAGAGGGCATTCATAGTGTTGCACTTAAGTAAAGGTAAGTAGTTGCATAAAGAATGGAAAAAAAGAGGACTATAGGGGAGAACTTCAAACCCTCCCAAATTTCTTGCCTCCATACACCAAGCCAGTCACTGTGTGAAGTGGGTTTAATACCAGCTATAATCTGGTATTAAAATCCATGGGTCTGCTTTCTGTCCCTCACACCAAACTTCACACCAATCTCTGTACCTTTGGGGACAGAGCCTTCAGTGTGGTGGCCCCCCACACCTTTCTTGAAAGGCGATATATTAATTTCTTCTTATTATTATTATTTGGGTGAACAACTCATACTGTAACTTTGTCTGTCTATGGTGGAGCCACAGCAGGATACAGTTACTGTATAAATAGTTTTTAGAACAGAAAACATCTGAGCAATGTTTCGGCAATTGGTGTCACCCAGTCTCAAAACCTGGCCAAATATTGTTACCCTGCACATCTGAGCAATATAGAAAACTTTAACATGACCTTTTACATAACAAGATTATGGAAATCCCCCTCTATATGTCACCAGAGTCCATCATCAATGTTTCCACTGTGCTAAATATTTTTCACGTAACAATCAGACTATCAGGATGTCTCTGGCAGCTGTGTACATACAGCTGTACAAATGTGGCATGTTTAAATAGATCAGTCTTGCCTTTGAAAAGTAAGGAGTAAGTGTTTTTTATGTCACACATGCTGTTGCAGTCTTAATGGTGTAACGAAAACAACTTTAATGTATTTTTTTAAACTAAAAGAAACTATATGAGGAGAAATTCTCTTTTTCATAGAAAATAACACACCATTACAATGCTGTATTTTTTTATATTTGTGAGAATAAATTACTTGTCAATGGAGGTAGTTTTTCTGGTAAGATTTGATTGTGTTAACATTTCTGTCTCAATCTACTATGTAACCACAGATGAACGGCACAAAAAATGTGCAAAATATGCATATTTGCTTTCTCTCAGAGAGACAGATGTATCCATATCAATCATTTTGTATAGTAAAGGAAGAGTTGGAGCAGTTTTGCTTAACTTACTATACAGAATGGAAGCAGGGGATATAAGTTACCTGGCCCTGTCACAAGCTAAAAATGCATCAAATTCTGTAGTTACAGCACCGACCATTTTGAAGTAATACAATGTAACATTTGCTGAGCAACCAGAAAGTGCTGTCGCTGTAACAAATACTTCTTTTAACTGATCTACAGTTCAGCAGTACTCTTGAACTTGCTGGGTCTGATTCCAGCAGTTTAAACTGCTGACTATCACTAAGTTATGCACGTCTTGCGTGAGATCGTATCCAGCACAAGATACATGGTGCACGAGCAGGCATTTGGGACATGAACTATTCTCCCTATTACATGTCAAAAATGATTGTGAAGATGTTATTTTAAAATAAAATAGTTGCATAATGTTGCTTTAAACACACAGACATGAAATTGGTTTCAGTCTCCTCATTTCATGCTCTGAAATAAAACCAGTGAGCGTATTTCCCCAAATGCTGAAATTAGGGATAGACCGATTATCGACCAGACCGATTATCGATGCCGATATCTGATATTTGACGTATATCAGCATCAGCCTTTTTTTAATCCAACGCCAATAAGAGATCAATTTAAAACTGGGTTATTTTGGCTCTGATGCAGCTGTGCCTCTCTGTCTGCAGTCACTACTCTGTCTCCAGCATTGTCCCACCCACAACACCATCTGACTGGCTACACGCAGAGCCACAGCATGGGTAACAGCCAATCAGCAGTGAAAGCTGTGCATGCACAGTGCTCAAACACACGGCGGAGAGGAAAAAAGTTTTGCCAGGTGCAGAAGCTCCGGAGAGCAGATATATGTTTCTTTATTTACTATAGAAAACTTCAGGGATTTGTTTGCATTTAACTTTATAACACATGCTGCTGAGCCTGGGAGCTCCCTGCACTTTTTGTTAGAATTTTAAAACAAAGATGTCTATTGTCTGAGATAAACAAAAAAAAAACTTTTTTGCAAGTCTGAAAAGCTGTTTAATAAACATATGCTTAAAGGCATATAAATGAAGTTAAGTGTTGGAGTTTGTATTGTTCAAAATTTTGACGCCAATATTTTCACTTTTACTGTAAATAAATATCTGCTCCAAATATCGGTTATCGGCCTCCTTGGCTACTAATAATTGGTATCGGTATCAGCCCTGAAAAAACCATATTGGTCTATCTCTGGTTGAAATATTCTATTAAAACAAATGACAAGTTTATGTAAATGATGCTTGAAATTTAATACAGTATGACATTCAGTTTCCCCACCAAAGGGAACTCAGCAAACACAAAACAGCTCCAGACTAATGATTTAGTATTTTTAATCATCAGTCACATTAGCAACACATTTCCTCAGTCACAAGGACTTCACAAAGACAACAAAGGATAACACATTTACCAGGGATGATTTCAGAACAGAGATGAGATTAAATCTACAAGCTGCAAAAGTACTGAAAACTGCCAATAATGTTAGCAATAGAAATAATTAAAATAGTAATAGTAAATAAATAAAATGGTACTGTTTCTCTTTTACCACCTGCATATCCACAAACTATCAGGGACTTATTTTATCATCATAATAAACCTCTATATAACACCATACCATGTAGAAAAAACGAACAGAAAAACAACACACCAATGACACCCCTATGAGCTGGCTCCACCACTGGTTTCATTTTTGTTCTGATCATTCTTCAGCTGCTCTTGAAAGTTTTTCTCTTTCTTTAAACCATTTTGTTACTTTCACAAGAAAGTGTGAAAGGATAAAAGGAAATACAAAAAACAATAGTGACTGCTGCAATTACAAAACCACAATAACCTAAAATATAAATAATATCATAATATCATCAATAATAATAATCAATGCATAAATAGGCTAAAATTCTAAAGGATACTGGTAACCCTAGTGTTAAACCCCTTTGTTCTAGCAAACAAGAAGGTAAGAGCCAAAGATATAATTGTCTGTAATTGTCTTAAAACCATGATTGCTGAGAGGGATTTATTATGCGGGCTGTCAATGAGCAAGGCATATAGTCTTGCTTGTTTTCAACAATCCCAGTGTCACATAATTCAGGTGATCTGTCTCTGGGAAACAGGAGGTCCTGATGAAACAAACAAAACATCTTCGTTGGATCCCATCTGTTAAACTTGAGAATAAATATAAGTTCTTCCACTTGGTTTAGACAATAGTCTGGTGTCTTGCTGCAGGTAGTGAAGGCATGTGGTACCTCAGATTCTTCCAAAAGTTTCTGTTTGAGCGTAATGTGGTGAGTTTTTGGGTTCCAAGAGAGGCTTTCCGCCACTTCAGAGCTCCTTGTTTCTTTTTGATATAGTGAAGAGACTCTGGCAGGCAACTGTAATCCACTGGACCACCTGTTAGAAGTGAATAGAATGTTGACCTGTATATTCAAATAAACACGTTAAATATATTGACATTGTACTGTAAATGTTCACAATAGCAATTTTTTTTGCCATGTTTCCCAATAGTACCTCTCAGAGCTCCTGGCTCTTGCAGTTATTGGTTTACTGCTCAACTTTGAGATTTTAGCTGTTTCTTGCTGTGTTTGGTTGTTTTTGAATACTGACATACTGACACCAATTTAAAGCTAACTTACCTACATAACCTACATAATTTAACTACATAATGCGAATTAGTTCATTGTTTCCATCCTTCAGTGGGTACTTCTGACCCATCTGGGACATGTAATACAGGCTATAAGTTAGGGCTTCTGCAGAAGACATCTACAGACTTGTCCTCATACCATGGAGGTTTATGTTGTATATATGTGGGATACAATTCTGAGACTCTTAAGATAAGACTCTTTGATTAAGGTTTCACAGGTTTACTCAATCTCTAGAAACCAAGATTTGACCAGGGACAAGAGTGAAGCCAGATCCAAACTACCTTCAGTCTAACTGGGTCTGATTTGGGTCATGTTCTACTACACAGATGTCTTTTATTACATGCGATATGTGTGTGTGTGTGTGTGTGTGTGTGTGTGTGTGTGTGTGTGTGTATTATAAATAATTGCATAATTATTACTTTTTGTATTCAAATAAATTAAATCATTTTGCTTGTAAATGTCTCCTCGTATTCTTTTATTAAGGAAAAACATGTTATAAATCTTAATTGGGCCCCTAAAGTTCTTGATGCAAGCATCAGAATCATCACTGGAGCAGTCAGTGTTGGTGTTAGTCTGTATTTGTTTGTTGAGACTGACCACATTTTGCATTGGGCCTAGTTATTCGTAGATGCACAGATCTCAAGCAGAGGTCCAAAAATTTGGACCTGTAAAGACCTCTCCCTGTGAAGCCTTAAACGCATCATCCATAACCACATTAGGCAATACATTTTGTTGGGTTAAGCAACTGTTAGGACCCCAAAGGACATTGTTTCTCAAACGTGTCCAGCAAAAAAGTTACTTTTTGCATCTATAGGAAACAATGGCGATATGTTCACTTCTGTGGCAGAGGATGGCTATTGTTGATGTACTGAAATGCATCTTTATGAAATCACTTTGCCATTTCTATTGACTTAATGAGCAGCAAAGACTCGCTCAGCGTTTGTCCTCACCAATTTCCACCAGAATCACTTGGAGGTCGTTCTGGGTCAAAGCATCATGAATGCCAATTTTCTGTTCATATCCCAGCTGGCTTTGATTACACAAGAGTGATTCTTCCTCTGTTTTGTTGTCAGCAGAAGATTTTGCCTCAGGTGACAGTATGATTATCAGTCTGCGACACTGGCGCATTGTAGAAGCAATGACATCAGGCACAGCTGTAAGAGATCAAACAGAGGACATTAAGCAAATTATCACAGTGGGGTAAAACCCTATCTCTGCAAACTGAATACCATCTTGTTGTTAGCAGAGACATGTTTTATCTTATATAATTGCTGATTATTTTACAAAGTCCACGATCTACAAACACTTTATACATAAACTATGTAGCTAACTATCTTTCAAAACTTGATGTAAGCTTTTAGACAAACTTCAAACATCTTTCAACTTGTCTTTTCAACCCCATCCCAACCGGGCTGCTTAAGGAAGCTTTACCTTAATTAGCAACTCTGTACTGAATAATATTAATCTCTCATTACTAACAAGCTATGTGCCGCAATCTTATAACGTAGCTATAATCAAGCCTCTTCTGAAAAAGCTTACTTTTCATCCAGACATAATAGGCAACTATAGACCTATATCTAACTCCCCCTTTCTCTCTAAAATCCTGGAGAAAGCAAATGCAAAAACGTGATTTTCTACAGGACAATAGTTTATTTGAGGATTTTCAGTTAGTATTTAGATTGCATCACAGCACAGAGACGGCACTGGTGAAAGTTACAAATGACCTCCTAATCGCATCAGACAGACTTGTCTCTGTACTTCTCTTATTAGATATCAGTGCTACTTTTGATATGATTGACCATCACATCCTTTTACAGAGACTGGAGCATTTTATTGGCACTAAAGGAACCACACTAAACTGGTTTAAGTCCTATCTATCTGATAGGCTTTAGTTTGTACATATCAATGACAATTCTCATGTACACAAAAGTTAGGGTCTGCCCTTAGACCGTTCCTATTCACCTTATCTATGCTCCTTTTGAGCGACATTATCAGAAATCAGTCCACAAATTTCCATTGTTATGCAGATGATACATAAATATATTTGTCATTGAAGCCTAATAAAACCAATCAGGCATGCCTTAGGGGCATTAAGACTTGGATGATCAGCAATTTCCTATAATTGAACTGTTATTGAAGTTATTGCACTAGATTAGAGTCTGATCTGTGATGACAAACCTCCTGCTGCTCCTATAACGCCACTCAACACCTGCTGAAATATTTTTAAAATATTATTACTACTTCTAGTATTATTGCTACTATTACATTTACAACTTTAATTGTAGGAATTTTTATAATTACCACTATTGTTTTATTGATACTAATTTACATTTTTACATGAACTCTACATTCTTCTGCCGCACCATGCCTGGAATTATTTTAGTTTCACAACAGTGTGAAGCTTGTGACAGTAACAAGGTATCAATGCTTTGTCAAAGTTAAAAGTCAGTTCACTCAAATTACAGTTTATCTATTGGGGCCTGTGGAACATCCTGAGTGGCAATCACATGGTTTCTGGTCTGATCTTTCTGATCTGGTCACGCATTTATAATCAGGGACTCAAAGCTCTCCCTGCTGGCGAATTCAAAAACTCACATTTTGAAAATGTTTGAATTCAAGAAATTATCTTATTTACATTATTCCTTTCCAAGTGCCCACATTTACTTATTTTCTGTATTCTCAAGTGGGTTTTCCTTCTCAGCAGTATACTGAATATTTCAAGATTGTCCTTAAATGTATTACAGAGGAATTCAGCAATTGTAGTAACAAAATGGAGTAAATTAAGAAAAAAAAAAAAAATATATATATATATATAAAATAGACATGAAGAATTATATACTATGATAGATTACCTAACTCAAATATATTTTAAATGCCTGCAAGTTGATGACACTTATAGCTGCATGACAGGTGGTATGTCTGTAAAACTGTCACCATCAAAGTTACAGTAAGTAGCCATTATATGTGGTACTTTGTGACTGTACCAAAACCCCATATTTCAGGTACAACAAAACGCTGAAATATTCTCAGTAACAAATAGTGATTGTCTGTCCCTGACCTTCTCCAGGGCAGTCATCCCGTCCTCTGATGTACAGGGAGTAGCCATGTTTTTTCTCCAGTTCCTCAGGAAGGATCTGCAGGGCAAAAGTCGCCATCTCATCTGAACTCAGGGTGTCGGGATGAAGGAAGCTCACATAGCCATCGTAGAGCTTCCCATCTGGAGCTGTGGAGAAGATAGCATTATCTCTGTAAAGCTTCAGAGGAGCAGAGGATCACCATCACCAACTGTACTGTATAAATCAACCGTTGAGGATTCACAATTGATTCACAACTGAATCACATTGAGCATATGAATTTGTCCCTAATTGACATTTTTAAATTTGGTAGGGAACATGTTGTTGTGTTCATTCCATAATGCTGATATCTTTTCTTTAGTCACACAACCAGCCAGACAAAATTTTGTTATTGTTGTGCAATAATGAAAATAGGTACATTTCTGGAAGTATCTGACTGGATGATTCCACAGAAAAGTGCACTTTCTACAGAAAAAACACTGACCTTGTTTGGAAAAATGTCTTGACAGTTTCCTATAGGCCAACACCACTTCTACTTTAAAGAAGAGGAAGGCTGAAGCCAGGACCAGAATAGTCAAAGAGGCAGCAAGGCAGAGAGCAACACTGGCATAGAAGGCACTGTGGTCAGCTGGAGAGAGGAAGAGATAGACAAAGTTGTGGATTGAGAACACATATACTGTATATAAAACTAGCTGTGAACAAGTGCTCTGAGAAGACTGCCCAGAATGATTCAACCTGTGGAAATCTTTCAAGGCAACTAGTCTTTTATACAGTTCCAGTACAGTCAATTTTTCATACTTTACATTAAAAAAAAAACTCTGCGACATTTAACCAGTATAAAAGTCTTTAGAGACCTTTGGGGACCATATCACACACTGTCTAATTAACTCAGTTTCATCAATTAATCTCTCATGTTCAATGTATTCCTGACACTCTTGAAATCATATGAGGTTTTTATAGACCCAAGGAATGCAAGAGTATCCTTTTTTTTTTTTTTCAGTACATAGGTAATAGCTCATCATGTGTTTTCCTATTTGGTCTAATTTCGTGTCAGTGACTAGAATTGATGCAGACACATTTTTATGTAATAACTGTGCAGCTTTTGTATTTGGTGAGTTCCTATGTGTAACAAAGTACAAGTTGTATATAAAACATCAAATATAATATACTGTGTTAAAAGTTATCAATTTCTAAAAGAAAATGTTTTGGTACAAAAAAGGGGATTAAGTAAGAACTATAAATAGCAACATGTTTTGGGGGGTATTGATGCTATGTTCCTATGTTCAAAAAGTTTACAGACAACTGTATTTGAATTGGCTAAATGTGCTTTCTATAAGGGATGGGCCTGTGTCCTGTGGTATGTAGGAATACTTGGGGAAACAGCAATGCTTTTAAGGGTTAAAACAATAAAAATGATGGACATTAAATAGAATAAAGCACATACTAGACATCATAATAGAAATGATAAAGATTACAGAGCAGTTTCAACAGTAGGGCTTGAAACTGTAAGATATACTATTTGGCTAAAAGTATGCAGATACCCTAAAAAAATATGTCAAGTCATTTCACAACCATGGGCATTAATTTACCACTATGACAGACATCATTTTTTTGGTTTCAGGCTTTCATTTTGGAACCCTGATGCAAGAAGAGGGCTCTGTGCAAGTCAGTTCAAGCAACTTTGACTGAGTAAGAGTGGTAATTGGGTACAGGATACTAGTGCATAAAAATCTGTTCTGCTTCAAGTCTAGGCACTGCACAAGTGCTTTTCATGTTGCTACCACCACAACAAATTCAACACACTTCTAATGACCCACAACATAAAGAGATAAAGATGCTACTTGCAGATTAAATTGTAAAAGGAAATAAATTATTTTATTAAACAAAGACAATGGGGCCCAAAACAGCACCCCCTAACGTAACAAAAAATAAACAAAGTAACCTAAGAAACAAAAACCCAAAAACTGAACTACCAGACCTCCGCCCTCAAACAAAGACACCAAAGACCAGGAGGCTGCTGGGAGCATCAGCCATAATCAATCAAGTTACATAGTGCACAAAATGTTCCTTCAAATTCCAAACTAGAGGAATGCTTTCTTTTTGGACCTGGCTTGGTGTTGAAACAAGAGAGACCTTTCCTCAAAGTGTTGCCAGAAAGGCTACAGAATTAAAATTTAACCTTAACTGGAATTAAAAGGCCTAGCCCAAACCATTAAACATAGCCCCAGATAAGTATAATAATAAACTTTTTTTTTCTTGCTTTCTTGCTTCCAAAAAGGTTGGAATTGTGATGAAATTTGTTTCCCTGACTTCAAGAGTTAAGTATTTACAAATATTTTCATTCTATTTACAAAGTGTAAATGCTAATATTAGTAAATGATGGTTAAATAAGCTTGTATTGTTTGCGGAGAAGAGAAAAGAAGAAAAAATACCTTCTTGAAGCAAAACCCAGCCAAATTTGCTTGCAACTGAGCTGCTCACGGTGCATTTGATTGGTACATTCAGAAACCTACGATGAACTTTGGAGATGGACAGAATGGACAGACCAAACACCCTGTCCTTTTCAGGAGTACTAAAAAGGAAACAACCAGTCAATTACTCAATCAGTCCATCAGTCAAACAAGTCAATTAATAAATCAGGATACCAAGCAATAATGGAAATTTTATTCTTCAATGATCTTGTTCTGTTTTGTTTAAAGCTGCATTTGCTATATTTAACAACTAGAGGGCAAAGAGATTTTTTTTACAGTATACTGTTTTTGTTGTTGTTGTTTTTTTTTTTTAAATAAAAATGCAATCTATTCACAAATGATTTGCCTACTGTGTAGTTCTGTTAATTTTTCAGTGGCTATCAATGCTGTCCATTGACTGTCAGCCTAATGCAGTGCAGTGAGTGGAGCATATAGGCTGAAACAATGTAACAGGAGGCAGAAACTCACAACTGCCGGGACTCCTTGAGTTCCTCATGCTCCTCACTATCAGTCCCGTCAACAGTCCAATACATGAGTGTGTCACTGTCCTCTCCAAGGCCTACGTAGGCTATGCACTTCAGCTCTGCTCTCTTACCTGGTCATCAGTGAAATAAAAAAAAATAAATAAAAAAACAAGGTGTGTATATTGGTCTTTTATTGCTTCAACTTGTAATTCACATATGGTGGTGAGATGAATATGTACTTAAGCATATACAGCCACTGAGGTGATTGGTGTCATCATTTACAAATCACCTTCAGTTTGAAAACAAATAGAAGCCCCAAGGGTTCAAGTACTCTTTCCTTCAATGTGTATTAACTCTGCAGGTAGCTTTCACTGGATTATCTGATAATACTGTAGCATGTACAGAATATCTGTGTGTGGTCACACAAAACACATTGAACAAATTATCAGCCTGATTTTTTGTTTTCTAAATGCTAACAAGAGAACAGGACACGAGTAAACCTGCAGTCATTTTTTCATATGTGTCATTATGTGTTACTTGCCCACTTCAACAGTGACCACGTCATTCTGAGGGTACACCAGCTCAGGTTCTACAGGAGGTGGATCTGCAAGGGTTAAAAACACATAACTGTTGTAACAGATATTATATAATGCAGTATAACACAATCTTCTGAAACTGTGCCAATGGAAAATAAACTAAGGATGAACTTTATGAGGAAGTTTCTGACAGGTAAATCAAAGAAACTTTCACAAACTAGTTTCCCTGCTGCTGTGGCTGTCTCCAAAATGATAATCCTAAAATAGCTTTTACATTCCAGTGCATGTAATTCAGATTAATAGCAAAAGTCAGAAGACATTTTGGGTTATGGTGACCTACAGTACATACCACGTGTTAATAGTTAGCTGGATGCTGCGTGCAGCGGTATACATCCTGCCATCCACATTAATGTCTACCAAACAGGTGTATTTCCCAGCATCCTTCTCTGAGACTTTATGCAGCCTCATGTCACCGGTCATATCATCCACAAAGATGGGCTTCATTTGGTGGCAGTCCTACACACAGAAACATGGGCTAAAGTTGTTGTTTTTTTTTTTAGAAGACTGTGCTCCACAAAAAAAAAAGGATGCCAAGGAACTTCCTTGAAGAATGTGAATGACTAACTGATGTAAGTTTTCTGATGTAAATTACAGTACATTACAGTACATGTACATTGTACCTTACAGAGTACTGCATGGTCAGGGAATGGTTTGACAGAATGGGCTATTTGTAAGACACTGTCTGGACTTCTTCCACACCCACATGACAACCTACAAAGGCTGTTAACATCAACAGCATATGGGGCAGGTGATTCATTCAACCTTCACCTTGTGTAGATGTCACCACACATGTTCCTGATGTGTAAAGTAGGGGGCAGTGTTGCATTTATAAAGCCAGATGTACAGGACATGATGCAGACATCACAAATCAATATGCATTGGCTCTTCATTACATTACGAGTTTATAGGAAGTGTATACATACAAACTGCAAACGCATCATGAAGAAATAGCATATGAATATGACTGGGTTTTTCATACCTTCATCCATCGTATGTTGCTTTTGTTTTTCTGTTTGAAAATTTCTGTCTGTTTGCAAGGAAGTTCTCTACTGTTTCCCAGGGTTATGGATACAGTCTCGGGTGGATCAGGACACTCTCCATTGAACACAGACACTGTAAATTTCATCTTTGATAATCCAGTCTCATCCCTTAAGAGAAGAAGACAAACACTGAGATATGACCTTATACTGCGTGGGTCATGTTTATGTCATGTTTCATCAGAGAAATTTTTGGAGAATAGTGCTTACCCAATTTAAATTCTCATGATACAGCTCTTGGGAATAACAGGGTTATCAGTATTATGAATCTATCTCTGTACAAGCTTAATTGGTATGAAAGTGGCACTATTTTTGTAACAGACCTGACATCATTGGCCACTCATTCTATTTTCACTGACTTAGGCACTTCCACAGGCTTTACTGGGGCTTATATGGAGTGACTATTATCTAATACATCATAAAACTTTTTCAATATTGCTCACCCCCAAAAACTCTGATGTATACTTAAATTTTATTTGAAATGCCTTGTTCCTTCAAATGCAAATGAGAACCAACACAAGAAATTATTTCCCATCAGTTCCATTGCTTCCTGTCCAATTGCCCCTCTAAACAGATGTCAATCAATGTCAGCGAAGTCAATCATCCATACATGTCAAAATACTTAACACAGCCACTTTGAGTTTCAAATACAGTCAGGGTCAGATGCAGTCATACCCACAAACTTATGCAGGTGTTTTACCTTTTCTCACAGGTGTAGTCACCACCATGGGAAGTCTGTACAGGTAGAAACCACAGTAACCCATTCCTGACTTTCACTCCAGAGGGCAGGCTTGGGTTGTGGCTCCCTGCTATGCTCCATGTCACTCTAGTGTGTGTATCAGCAATGTGGCACCTCAGCAAAAATAGGTGTCCGGCACTCACATAGTAGGTGTCTGTCTCCCCACTGTGGTCTGGATGTGACAGTGCAAAAGGAAAACATTTGTCATTCAGTGCCAGAGGTAAAAATGAGTAAATATGTGCAACATGCTGCTGCAACAGAAGTCTGGATAAGCAATTTCTGGAGTTAGTGGACCATGCTAGAACTGAATAGTTTCTGGTTCAGACCGTATCACAATATAAAAACATTGCCTGACATTTAGTGATATCAGAGTAAAAGACGATTAGATTTTTTTTAAGGCCCAAATTCCAGTTTACATACAAAACTAGATGCAACAGCAGAGTTTAGATTCAGCCTTGTGGAGGACCATCTGTTTATTAAAAAAGTTAAAAAAAAAAAAAAACTAATTATCACGTAACAGAACTAGCATGAGGACATTCTTGATGTTAAAAAAAACAAACAAAACAAAACAAAATAAAACAAAGCATCACAGCCAAGGCAGGAAATGAAGGGTTCAACTCTCAAAATGACTGTAAACAGTTATGCCAACATTCACTGCCCACACACTAAAAAAAGTTGTGAAGTGAAATAACTGTTCAGTAGCATGTTTAAATCTATTTTAATCCATATTTTCAACTGAAAATGGTGTACAATACACACACTCCTTTAGCCAACTGTGGAAATGAAAGTGGCCCTTAGCTAATGGCTATTTTACTATTTTGCTACTTTGCAAAAATAATTCTAATATTTAAAAAGATAAAGAAAAGAAGAATATTGCAAATAATAAAAAGCTTAATTATAAAATGCCATGAGATCCTCATTTAGTCACCCCTGCACACACCTGCAATACTGCATTCAAGCTAAGTTGGTGGAATGGCAAGACCAAGTGTGCCCTTGTTTGTGTTAGAGCTTTTATCCAATTGAATTTCAGAAGTTAAAAGAAATCTGCCTTGAGGCCTTCAGAATCAACAGTGCAGGCTCCTTTAATTTAGTAAAATTGTTGCCTCATGGATCCTTTAACCAATCAGATTTCATGTTGGCGAGACTAAGGGCCATCTAGCAGGGCTTTGATAATACAATAATGTCATTTCCATTTGATTGGATGGTCTGAGAGTGTACTGGTCAGAGCTAACAAGCCGCATATATAGCTTCTAGTGCAAGCTAAAACATGTTAGAATATATGTAATAGCTGTTTTTTGTTCAACTCACAATGGCTGAAGGAGTAAGAAGAGTTCAATGACTTTTGATTTGTCTACAAATAATCAGAAGTTTCGGAGAGTAAAATGCACTTTACCTATATATTATTATTTAGGCCTACACCTTTGTCATTTTAATAGTTAATATTGATGCTTCTGCTGGAGATGACATGTGTTGCAAAGCTGTGGCTGCAGTGTTTGGAGACCTTATTGAATTGTGTTATAAAGCATTGCTTTAGTAATGGCATTTATTCTGGCTACATGACCTGCATCAGTGCTCCAAAGTTCTGTTATACTGCATTTCTGTATATTGTTGATGGTTTCTATTGCTGTGACATCATGATGACAGTATTAAGAGGGGGGTAATTCAGGCAGGACACCAGTGAAGACCTAGGTGTGGAATGCATGACCCTCATCAGTATGGTGATTGATCAACTACTGTGTAAATCCTTTATTGACACAAACAGGTGCTTATGAATTAAGCCTCACCTCTGCACATGGCATAGGTGTGTGTGCTATGTGCACCTGTAAAAAAAGGCTGAACATCTGTCTCACACGATTTAGAAAAGTGTCAGATGGTGTTAGATGAAGGTAACCTTGACTTGCAGTCTCCAAATCAACAAATAACATATGACCAAACTGCACAGTTTTTGGTCCTGATCTCAAATATGTTTTCTGAATTGAGATTGCTTTTCAGCACAAATCAGTTGGACAGACACCCATGAAAGATGGTTTAATTGGCTTAATTTGTCTTTTACCTGCAGCATAATTTCCTGGATTGTCTAGAGGTTCTTCAAACAGTGAGGGAGAGCTTTGTTATTCATTAAACTAACCAGAGGCACTAACCAGAAATTACATTGCCGTCTGGGTGTGTTAACAGCTGATTACACCAGTTTATTGTTTGTAACATATGATTTATTGTCAAGTTCTTTAGTGTAGCCTGCTGCTTATTAAGAGATATTTTAGCTGGCCTTGTAAAAGCTTGCTGAAAACATCTGATAAAAAACATACATTTCTTCTTTTTGTCTTATTGGCCAATTGATGGTGTATATTAGCTTGCTAATTCTGTAGCTGACTCATGCTGTATGTCACTGATGAGATAAGATGAGAAAATCCTTGAATGCTCCAGTAGGAGAGTTTAGAAAATGTTATCTGCTTCCTACTTTTACATATTATGTTAGCAAAATGGAGCAGCAAAAAAAATCTCAGTCACAACAAAAGACAACTTGATCAAGTTATATTAAACTACTCTAGTTGCTTAAAAAAGTTTTACTGTCTTTGACTGACTTTATAATTTCAGCCTCCCATGCAGAGCTGTTTTTATTGTGCAACTTGACATTGACTCAGTAATTTCCTTTTTAACACAATGCTAACATCTTTTAGGTAAGGGACTTCCTGGAGATTCAACTATAAAAATATGAAAGTAAACATTTGCCATCTTTGACCTATTTAATCAACAGCATACAAGTTGAAAGAACCCACTGATTGCAATCTACTTTTTATGGGTCGTCCTGATGTCCTGTCACTGTGTTACTTCCTTGATAGACAATGTGAGCAGGGGTAATGACCCACCCTACGTCTCAACAGTCTACGTAGTTTAGCTGGAACTTTGTCAGATATATGCTGCTGTATGAGTGTGAGAAATAGGAAGTGTAACTAACATGTCAGCTTGGAAAATAACCACCAACTAGAGCTTTTATAATATTAGGAAGAATGGAGTGTTTTTATATCAAATCACAGTTTAGTTAGCCGCCTCTGACCTATGTGACAGCTGGAGGAAATGTTTGTCTGATTTTCAACATGCAGAAAATACATATAAGTGAGCAGAGTTTTGGCTATTTTACTGGGGTTTTTTGTTTGTTTGTTTGTTTGTTTTTTAACTGTTTTTTAGTTTTCCTATAGAGTATAAATAACTAAATGTTTAAATTGTACAAAATCTGCATCATTAGTCACTGATCATCTCCAATTGAACGGGTTGTTGACATGATTCTTTAGGGGGAAATTACTGGTGAAATAATCTCTGGTTCAATATACCAGACACCACCTAAATTTATTTATTCCTAAATTTAATGACTCACAGTGCAAATATCTCATAACATATAATCAAATGTTCAGTTTGGAGACTGATTCTCCTTTCATTCAGTTGCTCTGATGTTTCTTTGGCTGACTGCAGTCCATGCAGATGTGCGGTTAGAAAAGCACTTTAGAAACCTGGTTATCTGTATGTGGCTAAGAAATCTCTCCGTGAGAGATCTATAATCAGGTTTCCCTCACCCACTACCCTGATTACAGAAACTTCTTGTTTAAATGAAATCAGCCAGGAAGAAAAAGTGGACAATAACCTGGTTACATAAGTGCTTGTAAACACACTGAGAGATTACATAGAACATAAGAAGAGACATTGTAACTCATAAAGATTGCACTTTGACTCCTGTGATAACCTGTACTTTGTGAATATTGACAGCCTGAGGTGTTCAGGTTTTTTTTTTTTAATTATTATTCTTATATTATCTTTTGCACATTAAATCTTAAGAAATATGATGTTTCAATCTTGTCGTGGTGTCATGCATTTTGCAGCAAAAGACTGAAATCACAAATAACCTCAATGAATTTCATCATGAAGTAAAGCCCATCTGAATAAAGGCTATTTGATGTAACAGAAGAGTGTTTTGGATCTTTTCTTTGTGAAAGATTTAATATATTTGTTGAGCAAGAGTAATAAAAGACCTGCACCACTTTCAAAGGTGTCATCATTATGCATATTTGAAAAATAAATACTATCCTTTACAGCTCCACATGGACTGTCAGAAATAGATGCCTCAACTAAGTACAGACATCCACTTTAAGGATCACTTTGAGCAAAGACAGGGCACAAACTGATAATCTAACTAATTAATCTGCTGTTTGTGTTGATGAGACATCAGACTGATATCTGCAGACAGCTGTTGGGTATAGCACTAACTGCCCAGCAGAGACAAACTGAATAAAGTAGAATCCACACATTGCTCATTCAACTCCCACAACCTCACATCTATCAGCCAGAGATAAACTGGCTATTAGACAACAGCAGGTTCACATAGACTATAATTATTATCACAGGTTGAGACTTGTGTGCTCATTAAAATGTTTTGAATCTGAGAAGATTTTTTTTTTTCTTTTGATCAAAATTAAGTATCTATTTTTTTGTGCAAGGATGACACTTTTGGGTTAAGAAATATTCAAAAGATATTTCTAAAAAATATTGTGGTGGTACATATGTTTGTGAAAGCTTAGATTGCAACAGTCATGTCACAAACAGCTTATGGCCTGTTATGGAAACTGTATGCTAAAAGCAAACAGTATTTGCTGGGTATGTCACTTAAGGAGTTACCTCCTCCAGGTTTCTCAAGTGCCTGTTTAACAGATTAGAAACAGGAAAACACAAGCCATGTGTGGTAACTCCTCGCTACTTCGTGCAATTTTAATCATTCAAACTGCCCCTGAAAGCTGAGAAACGGGGCTTTTTGGTGCTATTACATGCATTACGGTAATGACTGAGTGCCGTGTGGGGAGAGGGAGGAAATGAGCGGCAGCTGCAGGCGGCGTTTGTGTGACAGAGTGGAAGGATTCAGTCAATCTTTTGGTGCGGTTTCTTGGAGTTTAGCAAAGTTTTAGAGGTATATTCTGTGTAAATAAATCAGAATCTTGTAAATAATAGTCCCACCCTGTAAATAATAGGCCCACCTCGTCCTCCCACTCAAGGCCACTTCCCTATCCCAACCAATAAAAATGAGTGCACAGACAAAAGACAAAAGACAGCCTTGGGAAGGAAAAAGTGCACTCTGTGCCACAAAAGCACACTTTGGATGTGTGATGTGTGTCATGTGGGTCTCTGTCTTCAGGTGGACAGGAATTATTTCAGAAACTACCACTGCTAAAATAAAAATCACCTGGCTATTGAGAAATATAACAGCCTGTAACATGGACTCAGAAAGCTCCAGAAATGTAAAACTGTCTGAGTTGTTGTAAAATAGTTTGAATTACATTTTTGCAATCTCAGAAATCTTCAATTTGCACTTTTCAAGAATTTATAAACAGAAAGTTGAAGAAAATTAAATTCCGTTTTTGTCCTTTTCTTCTTATAACACACAGTTTTAGGTATTTAATTACATAAGAATGGTAAATACTTGACAGATTTTGAAAGTTCTACTTCTCCTGTAAAAGGAGTGTAAATTATTTACACATAGGGCATTTTTTGACACAATTATTGACAAAAATAGACAAAAAGACCAGGCATTTTAATAAATATATCTATTATTATGGTGCTTAAAGGGTTAACAGATATCACGGTTTTGTGTAGTTCTGTCTTTACCCAGCAGGGGTTTAAAAGTGTCTTTATTTCCCAAGCCACTGAAAGCCATGTTAAGTTTTTAACCAGAGCAATATTGGAACTGAAAATGCTCAAACTTAAGAGTCAGTAAGATAAAATAAGACAATCCTTTATTAGTCCGACAATGGGGAAATTTACAATATAAGTAAACTGAATCAACAACTACAGGTTAAAAAATTCCTATAAAAGTCAGGTTTTTGGAAATTATTTTCCATAGCAAAAGCTTTTATTAGTCTGCAAAGTGCTTGGAAGAATTGTGATGATCAGTACTCACTGTGTGCCACAGCAAATGCCAGAGACAGCAGTGTAGCCAACAAGCAGACCCAGCCTGCCACTGCCATGGTTCTCATCTGTGGGACTAGACAGGTTACATTGCATTAAAGTCCTGTGTGATATCTCAGGCATGGCTCATGTTCTCAGTCACGGCAACTCTGCAATAAATAAGGTTTCTTGACACATTTCCTGACAGGTCTCTGACTCGGACAGACTCCAGTAAAGGGAAGTGGGAGAAACCCAGCTGACACAAAGAAGGCAGGGCTAAAACAGTCCCTGTGAATTCCCAGGAAGTTCCACTGATTGGGTTGTTATTTAAAGAAGGCCAAATATTTAAAGAAGCTCTCTCTGTGTCCATGTTTCTCTTTTTGGGAGCCCATTTCCACCAATGTGATTAAAAAACAGATCCTGTAAGTCATTATAATGAGAAACTTTCTCAAAATACTGACATAATATCTCAAATTAACAATTTATTATCTCAGAATCATGGCTTAGTATCCATAAATTAGTAGTTAGTGTTTCAAAATAATGAGAAATTGTCTTAAAATTAGGGACATGACAATTCTGAAACATGTATGTAAACAGCATCATACTGTGATTCGCAAAAACAGAACTATGAACAGCAACTACTGAACCAACATAGATTTTTTTTTTTTTTAACCACCAGTGGATTGCAAATTAAATTAAATTAAATGTGATGGCCACAACACCTGTCAACATGTTGATATTCTGACTCATTAGTACTCAGTAGTCGTTACAACAACAACAACTCAACATTTTTTTGGTGTCATGTACTGGCTCAAAACCTGAAGCAATAACTGCAGAACAGGGACATACTGGAAGCTTCTATCTTCTTCTCTACTGAGTACACAGTCCACCACAGCAAACTTCAAATTGAGCAAACTAAGCCCACCTCTTGTAGGCAGAAGAAAGTAGGCCACCACTACTCAGATGTCAAGGGGCTGGCATTACAAAGACTTTCAGCAAATTTCTTGATAATTGTGATCTAAGGATACCCTTGGTAAAGACATGGCAGAGGTTGCCCACCATGACCATGGTGCAGCATGGTCATGGTGGGCCACAACTAAACTACTAAACTACTATTTTGTGAATGTATCTTGCACAGTTGTAACACTATCACAGTGACAAAATCTGTCCACGGAAATAACACCTGCCAAAGAACTCAACACCGCTTCTGTGGTAGTTCCTGCTACAGTAGTATTCTCCACTGCCACATAGAATGAAACTGCTGGGCAACAACAACAACAAATCTTGGGGTTCAGTCAAATAAATGTTGAGGCCCTATGTGGATTTGTAAATCCAGCATTAGGTATCAAAAAGCAGAAATGGAACTACAGGTTATTGTAGGACATTATAAGAGATATGCTCCAGGCAAATGACTATAAAAACAATTGAGTCAGTTTGAAAGCAGTATAACATTTCACTGTCACTATGAATAAAAAGGCTATACCATAGGTACACAGCACTACAGAATTATTATTAACTATTATCTACTACTATTATTACTCACCATGTATTACCATAAACAGTACACATTAAATTTCTTAAAAGGCTAACATAGGAAAGAATAGATTTAGCTGTAATTTAGATGGTAATTTCAGTTTACCTGACTGAGTGGTGAGGCAGCTGCTTGTTACTTACATTAAACTTGGGTGCTGGTGAGCTTGAGCCGCTGGGTTTTCCTTCCTCCTGTCTCCACAACGTATTATACTGCTTCGCTAACCCCAGCATGAAACTTCCACTCAACAGAAAAAATGTTTTGCATTATAAATGCACCACAATGATTCACCCCCAGCTTAAATGAGCTTCCTTTGGTACAAATGTAGGCCACCACACCTCATTTGCTTCACATATGAGAGTAAGTAGTTCCATTGCAAAGAAGACTTTATACATGTAACCTATTTGTGATCTGTGACATTTAAGATCCTTCCTGTTTAAGATGTGCTTCTGCCTGAAAACAGACAGCTGCCAAACATTTTTAACAGGAGAAATTACTTCATTCAAGCTATGTTTTTCATATTCCATGTTTGCTTGTTGTTGTCCATAGTAATTGATTAGTAGTAGTTAAAAGAACAACAACACAAAAATCCAGCTTAAAGTTAAATATTTTAGCAGAAATGTTAAGTATATATATTTGTAGGTTATGGGGTAAATTGCCTTTTTACTGAAACTAATGCATTTCTTCCTTTATTTATTTTTACATTTTTTGGTAGGACAAACAAGATCAATATAGAAGAAGCCTTCCATACTATTTCCTCAGCAAACTTGTTTCTTTCTTTCTTTTTTCCTTCATCATCTTCCAGACAATTCTTTACTTCAGAGCCCATATGACATACATATTAAGAAAAATATAAATAACAGAAAATGACACAAACAAAAACAAGAAAAAAAATCTGTTTTATTATATATTTTTTATTTGTTATTTTGTTTTTACATATTTACACTCTTTTTTATTTTACATATGTACACTTATATCATTTAGTTTGATCAGTCCCTCTTTATCCACATTATCCTTAAGTGTCTGCCTACGAGGGACAGTCCACAGTTCATGTACAGGTGCAGGCAAACTCTGGATAGCCTTGACTCAGTGTGCACCTCAAAACTTCTGGTTCAGCACAATATCTCTGAATTGTCTGTGTGGGAGGGGGATTCACTACTATACACATCTGCATTGGAAACCAGCTAGTCTCCTATACAAAACTAGCATAACACCATCATAAATTCAATATGGCAGTTTTCTTGGGGTACCTCTCCTTCTTGCAACTCACCAGCATAACTAATTTTCTTAAAAAGCCTGGAAGGACAGAGAGATGGTGGCAGTTGTCCTGTTCATCTTTCTTCTCATCCTCTTTCCTACTCATACTCATACCTTTTCCTCTTCAGGTATTTCCACACATGGCATCCTGCTTCTTCCTCCGACTCTGACACTAAGTTAGAACTAAAATGCCTCATGTGACCATGGACTCAAATTCATTGAAATGAAACTCAATAAATTCAAGCTAAATTAATAAAATTATCACTGAGTCATCCCGAATAGTTTTCTCTTTTGAGCAGAAACATTTAGATACAACAAGCTGTATGCAGTGAGCATTTTGCTTAACACACTGGGCTCTGACGTGAATTGATACACATGCATCCTTTTTTATTGCACTTTTTGTGGCAACTTTGGGGCAGAGGAACTCCACAGTAGGCATGTAACTGTGACATATTATCTCTGTTTAAAGTTCATATTAGAGCTCTCTCAAGCTGATCCTAAGGACCTATCAATGCATATTTCAATGGACTGATAAAATAAAGCCAAACAAATTCTGATCCTTTCTTCAGTGTTTGTCCAGTTTGCTAGTTTTACATTGCTGCTCTCCTTAATGACAGCTGTACAGTGCTGCATATGTGAGTAAAAACTGAAGTGAGAGTATGTAAAACATTATTTGAGCATGCAGGTGACTAAATTAAGCTTATAAATGTAACATCTCTTAATCTTTTTATTTGGATGATGTAGCTCATGAGAAATGAGTCAATTACACATCTAATCATTTAGGTAGCATTTAGGTAAATCTAAGCTAAGGCTGAACGACTTTAGGAAAATATGATATCTAATTGTGATTTTTCTGACAGATATTGTGATTGCTTTGATTTTTGATCTTATCTGTGATATAGCAAATCAGTTCAGTATTCACTATATACATGTAAAACACTGATGGAGCATTACTTTGACCTAATGTGACTTTGCATTTGTCATACTGCAGGCCCCTACAATTTTCTGCACCACAAACGTACTTGTTTGTTTTTTTGTTTGTTTGTTTTGTTAGTGAGCATATACACAGCCACTTTGACTTGGGCCACTTCTGATTGGGGTGCAAGCCTAGGATTTCAGGGGCATGACACTTCTGACTAGTGAGCATGACTGTGTGTCACACAGGGACAACAATGCTAGATGATTAAACGCTGTGTCAGAGTCAGGAGTTGTAAAAATAATTGCAGCCTTTGCGGTTTGCTAATCAAATCGCAATTTAGGTTACAATTCAATAAATGCCCTGATTCAGCCCTGATCTAAGCATCAGATTAGCCCTAGTGTAGGCAGAATCCCCAATATAAAAAGGACTGATTAAAAAAAAACACTTAACTGGAATATCCCAAGTTCATATTTAAAAGTCTAGCAGAGCCATGGAAATATTAGCAAGTCTAATATTCACTCTTCTTTAAACTTTGTTTTTCCTTTTGCTGGGGCACTTTGCTGTCAACCCTGGATAAATAAATTCAGTAACTCAAGTGTAACTGGACTCTATGCAGTCTAGGATCAGGCAGGAGGTAGGTTTCATTGAACCAGTGGGTATTTATTCCACCACAACAGCTCTACTTCTATGAAAATATTTTCTGGTTTGCAGTTTGTATAGGTAAAACTCTCTCTGCAGTGCTTCCACACACTCCACTCAAACTGCTGCCTTGTTTCTGGATAGACTTCATCACTACCATCAAAACTCATACTGCTACTGCCATCTCCGGTCTTGCTTCTGCTGTTAACTACTGTTCTTAAAGAGGCTATTTTTGCTGCTAGTTCTGCTTGTGTGTCTTTTGCTGGTGACCAGAAGGAGATGGTGACTGAACTGTGTATTCTCTTCCACCAAATTTACAATGGCTGCAGTGAGGAAAAGGAGGATGGACAGACATTATGGACTTGCAATAGAAAACCATGAACTTTATAAGTGATTACTTTATCAGACTATTTATTAGACTCAAATGTTGACAGGATGTTCTGTTGCATAATCAGCAAATGACATTTTGTCAGATATAGTGCAAGAAGGCCTGTGGTTAGTCTGTTTCCTTTGTTTGCTCTCACTGTTGACACTTGTCTTCAGGTATGAGGTAGAGCTTAAGATTGTGTCAGTGGTGATGTATGGGTGGGTACCACACATCTTGCATTTTACAAAGTCAAAGCATCACTGTGTGTATTTCCATCTTGAGTTTTTTTGCTCCAGGGCAGGCATTCTCATTGCTGCTCTTCTGTTATTTTCGATAAACTGTCAGTCACATCCTTGCCCACACAGAATCATTAAAACAGTTGTAAAATAGCTGTCAAAAAGTGAATAAAATTTAATATTTTCACAAACACTTTTACATTTCTCCTCCTATTATCACAATTGGAGCCATTACCTACAATTAAACTTATAATGTCTTAAAGAGCCATGTCATGCATTACAGTGCACATCAAAAAACCTGCAAGTCCGATTGTGGCACTTTGTCCTCACCAAGAGTTTGCCTCTTCTTTAAGTGTATTTACTGAGTGGAGAGGAGAGTGTGGGGCCCTGCAATGGACTAGTGATCTGTCCAGGGTATACCCTGCCTCTCCCCCAATGTCAGCTGGAATAGGCTCCATCCTTCCAGCGACCCTTACGGATAAGTGGTATAGATAATGGATAGATGGATTAAGGAGAGGTTGAAAGTGTCAACCAACACCCTCCACTGGTCATTTAAAACATTTTTTTTTTTTAAATTCAACATATGTATACAAATACAAGGAACAGATGTATAATCCCCTATAACTGTAAAATGCACTCTTAAAGTTTAGGTTTGTCTACAAAGAGATTATAATGACTACAGTTCATTAAATTTATTAATAGACAGAAAATTCATGTACTGCAATTTTGATTAATTATCAAAGTAGTTTATTAAACAAAAATGCCAAATATCCACAGCTTTCACCTTCTCTAATGTGTATGTGTGTTTGTTTTCTTAGTCTTCTATGATAGTAAACTGAGGATCTTAGGGTTTTGGACTCATAGTTGGATCAACAAACAGATGAGAATAGACAGTTATGATGTGTAGACACTAGGCTGGATTGGGTTCTGAAAATGAAATTGTCTCTGGCTAACCAAATGATAGAAAGTGATAGATAGTCTCCTTTATGATTAATGACAGTCTGACAGACTGAGTAACTTAGATGCTTTTGGTACTAACCACTGATGTTGTGTTAGTAAAGTATAATTTTCAATATTTGAGCAACAAAAACAAGATATTCATCTTGCAATCATGAGAAAGCTATTTTGTGAGTAAGATACAATATGCTTCAAAATCAAAATAAAACAAATCCAAAAACAACACCTTTGCCACAAAGATATGTGATTCCATATATTGAGTTAATAATTGTGATAAAACTACCTTGTGATATGATATTTATATATAGGTTGTTGAGTGTGAGATTGTGGACTAAGGTGGTGTCTCCTTACATTGTACTGCATGCTTGCAGTGAAGAAGGCAAAGCTCTTGACATATGAGTCCATCTAAAGTGCTCAATGCTCACGTTTTGTCACAAGCTGTGGGTAATTACTATAAGAATGTGCTTGCAGATATAAGCAGCTGCAAATATAAGCAGCTGCAAATCCAATGAACATAAATCCATTTCTCTGTGCTAAAACAGGTCCAAACAGGCTTAAAACCCTACATCATAAGGAAAAACAATAAAATGTAGCTAAGAAGCAACTGAAAAGCAATTTACAACAATTGGTAGTATCCTTGTCACTTATAATCAATGACACTGCATGCAGACTTCTGAAAGTAAAACTGAGGATCTTTTTAAAATATAACCTTAATCAAAGAATAGCAAATGAGACACTATCACTATGGATACTGGGGTGGACTCAAATGTACAGAATTCCACACTCAAAGACACTCACTCACACACACACACACACACACACACACACATACACATGCCTCTCTGGGGCTCTCAACCACTCTCAGTGTGTAGCCCATTAGCTGCTGTTAATGGCTGTGTATCTCTCTGACTGAGAAAGTTTTCACACCTGGTTTCATTAGTGCCACATGTTGATACCACTGCAGTCAGAGGTGTTACTGCAAAACAAAACAAGCTCTAACATCAATACATGATGCAATTATAACTAAGTAGACCAACAATTCAAAGTAAACTTTATGCATCAGTGTTAGCTGATGTAATTTCTATCATTTCCCATCAAACATTTGCAATGCAGTCTTTGCTGAAAGAATCCCATCACCCAAATCACAAAATAATGAACATATGTTGGCAATTTAAAAAATAAATAATTATGAGAAACAAAAGTGACTTCTTCTTTTTTCTTATTACACTGCACACAAGTACAAACAACAGGAGGTAGTTTCCACAAGCATGTTGCAATATTGTCTAACCTTAGCCAAGTGCTAAACATAACTATAAAAAAAAGCTTTATTAATTAATAGTCACAATAAGTGGACTGAAAGATTGGATATCATTTCATCAAACAAATATGTTGTCTGTTATTTTACTGATATGCTCGGTATCAACATATTTGTGATGCTGAATTGTACAGGAGCTACCAACATTGACCAGATCATGTTTCAACGACAGATTAAGAGGTTTTAGAGAGAAAAAAGAAAAGAAGAAGAAAAGAAGAAAAAAATGTTGAACATGCAAACGAAGAGGGAAGTAGAAAGTTCTTGTCCACAGCAATGTTCACAGCATTTTCATTTATAACCTCATCATTCCCGTTACTGTCATCATACTGTATAAACTTCACTTTTGTTTGCCTGTGCTGTACCGTGTAGGTACCAAGCATTTACAAAAAAAATAATGACACATCATATTTTTCCTTTCCTATAAAATAGCCTGGGATCATGAGGACTATACACTGTATAACATTTTTTTTTTTTTGGATGGATGGATGGATTGTCTGAAGCAATGTTGTATCCTTATAACATGTGTATTGTATCTATTAATATGACCATTCACTGCAAATGCTTCTATGTGTAGATATAATCTGGAAAAAAGTCACAGACTCTATTGTGACTTCAATACATGCAAGAATATGGCACGTCCTGAAGCTCCCCAAGTGGTCTGTTAGGTATTCTTCAGCTGGCATCAGTGAAGTGGTATCAGCATCAGCAGAGTTTAGTCGAGTATACAGGTTTGTAATGCTAAATGCCTTGAGGAGAAAACATGTATCAGTCTGTTCTGAACTAACACTACTTAGAGGAAGTTTTTAAACTATTTGACATTGTAATGATTTCATGAATATGTCTGGCAGTCAATTTGGCAACATAAAGCTTAGTCAGCAGGAAAAGGCAAGTCCATGTCAGACTTTAAGTGTGTGTAAATGGCCATTTCATATCAAATGCTACATATCAAACTTGTAAGTAGCATTTTTAGCCAGCACTAGCATCCTATTAAAGCTAAAGTTGCAGTTGTTACCATGTTTCCACTGCCAGCAACTAGATATATGTTTATGTGGATAATGTGGATGGAGTAGACTGTCCCCCAAGTTCAAGCATAAACACCAGACAAAATATTCCATCATCAAAAATAGAAACCTTAGAGTACAGAGTATGATGTAATCAGCTTTGGCCTTCTAAATAGGTGGAATTTGCATATAGGAGGGGTGGAGACAAAGAGATAAATCAGCTGTATGACAAAGAGTTTTGATCAGAGGGCTGTCAGAGCTCAGCAGTGTCTCTTCTCTCTCTGATGATGGAGGCACTGGAAGACACTGAACTCTGTTTTCCTCAATTCAACAACTCATGCAAGAAGACGACACGTCCTCACTTGGCGGCTGCGCTCATTTACGCTGTGCTGTCTGGCATCTCTCTGCTCACAGTGGTTCTTAACCTGCTGGTCATCATCTCCATCTCCTACTTCAGGCAGAGATAAACTTTCTCCACATGGCCTAAAAACTACTTTTTGGTTCCAGTCAGATTTGTGGAGAAATGGCTTGAGCTAGGCAACATAATGTCTCATTTAGTTTGCTGCTCAAAACAATAGCAGATTAGAACATACTGGCAGTAGTTTTATTTTTTTGTTTAACATGTGATACACTGTGTTTGATGCATAATTCTACATTTACCACTGTCATTTAAGTATGTAAGTATGAGTACAGTGTTTCTGAGATAGTCAGGAAAGGTGTTATTGTAAAAATGATTCAGGCTCCTGTACATCCACTAACCTTTTTACCCCAGGATATAAATATTGCATAGGACTAATATTTGTTATTCAGGCCTTTGATCAGTGCATACTGGATATTTGCAAATAGTTTTACTATTGTAATGCTGTGTATTTATGCATGTTGTTACAGGACAGTTTATACTTTTAGAATTATAACTGCTAGAAACACTTATTTCTACAACCACTACATGTAACAGTGTGTTCAGTGTTGATATTCTTCCATTTCAGACAGCTCCACACCACCACCAACTTCCTCCTCCTCTCTCTGGCTGTTGCAGACTTCCTTGTGGGTCTCCTGCAGATGCCGACTGAAATCTTGCTCTTCCATGGCTGCTCGATCCAGGATAACTCTATATGTGGTATGAATTACTTTTTAGGTTTCCTCACTGTCAGTGTTTCAGTAGGAAGCATGGTGCTCATATCAGTTGACCGCTATTTAGCAATTTGTGACCCAATGTTTTACTCCACCAAAGTTACACTGAAAAAAGTTCAGCTCTGCATATGTCTGTGTTGGATATTTTCTGCTGTGCACAGCAGTTGGATAATGAGGGATTTCCTAAAACAACCAGACAGATATATCTCCTGTTATGGAGACTGTGTAACTGTAGGCACTTTTGCAGAAGGAGTTGTTGATCTTGTTGTGACCTTTCTAGGTCCCATTATTGTGATTACACTTCTGTATATGAGAGTATTTGTGGTGGCTGTGTCTCAGGCTCATGCCATGCGTTCTCATGTTGCAGTTGTTACACTTCAGCGTTCAGAGACTGTAAAAGCTATGAAATCTGAAATGAAAGCAGCCAGGACTCTTGGTGTTGTCGTAGTTGTGTTTATTTTGTGCTTCTCTCCATATTACTGTCTCAGTATTGTAGCTTACAACAAGCCAGTGGGGTCATCATCTGCACCTGTTGAGTTTTGGCTGTTGTACTTCAACTCCTGTTTAAACCCTGTGATCTATGTTTTTTTCTACCCCTGGTTCAGAAAATCTATTAAACATATTGTTACACAGATACTGCAGCCTGGTCACTATTAGGCTGACTAAAACTAGTTATTATCCTGTGCAAGGGACATAATTTTTATATTTTCTTCACTATGCTGAATTTACACAACCCAAAGTAAACCGAAAATGAATAAAAATGTGGACAAAATTTCTGAATGTTGATCAAACATGAATTCATGTGTACATCTGTCTCTACCAGACAAAGAAAAAGAAACATGACTGTATTTCTGTATTTCAACAACACATAAATCATGTGTCTAATCTGTCATCTGGGTTTGATGATGAATAAAATGAGTCTAATGTGATTGGTCATTATTTAATCACCACCTGCTGATTCTGTCTTCCTGCTATTGAAACCTCAGCATAACAGACATGTACATAGTATTCAGAGATGGGTGTAAACCTTTAAAACCATTAGGTCTTTAAAAAAAAAGTCTTTAAAAAGTTAATGACACCAAAATATTCAACAGATAAGGAAATGCTGGACAACATCTAGAAATGTGACAGGATGTTACCAGTCTTCTGACTGCTGATCTCATAATATATGAATGAGCCACTGATGATAGAACATGAGTGACACCACCCAGCCGATGAATGCATCAACACCACTTTTTGCATCATCACTGATGTGTACAGTTGCACAACTTTAACATCAATAAAATGAGGCCCTCAGCTGGTGTTCTGCATTGTTCATGACACAAGAGTACAAGACAGTTATATTTGGGCATCAAGTGGAATAAAAGCAACATGCTTCATTATCCTCTCAAAATATAAATCCTTAGCCTAAGTAAAGCTAATAAATTATGATGCTAGCTGAGGCAGTTAACTCAAGCTGCACTGATTTACTTGCGTTATTCTCCACAATCATCTACCATACACACTTTCCCAATTTAGCAGTCAGTTTAAGCTGCAAAAATTTTCAGTGCCACTGCTGACCTGCAATGGTATTGCTGTCTCTTGTTTCAGGCCCTACCCACCAAGCACCCCATCCCCTGTGGATGGAACAATCACTGCTTGTCCTGCAACTTCAAGCAAAAACCCCATACAAAATATTCCACCATGGAAAAAGAAACTCTAGCTCTGTTGTTTGCCTTAAAATACTTTGAAGTGCTGTATATCTTGGCTTTAGCCACTCACCTATTATAGTTCATACTGAGTGTCACCCTTATCTTCCTCTCCTCCATGTATTATCATAACCATTTGGTGGGCTATTGGTGAAGGACAGCACACATGCATAGATAGATAGATTGACTGAATGATTGAGTTCTCTTCCTGGCCTAAAAAAAATGTTTCTCTTTTGGTTCCAGTCAGATTCATGAAGAAATGCCTTCGAGCTTGTAAGTCAGTAATTTTATCTTTGTTTAACAAGTGATAAACTGTTCAACACATAGTTGTTATTGTTCTTATTTTATTAAAGCTAATGATTGTCATGATAATGGTGTCTTTGAGATACTAAGTTGTTACAGACAAAATTCTTAGTAATAAGTTCTCACACATCACGCTCCTGCACATCCACTAACCTCAGGCCTTTGATCAGTGCATATTGGATATTAACAAATAGTTTTATTATTTCAATGCTGTGCGGTATTTATGCATGTGGTTACAGGACAGTTCATATTTTCAGAATTATTACTGCTAATAATATTTATTTATACAACTACTACATGTAACACTGTGATCAGTGTTGATATTCTCCCATTTCAGGCAGCTCCACACCACCACTAACTTCCTGCTCCTCTCTCTGGCTGTTGCAGACTTCCTTGTGGGTTTCCTACAGATGCCAGCTCAAATCCCGCTCTACAGTGGCTGCTGGATGACTTTATATGTGTCGTGAATAACTTTTTAAATTTCCTCATTACCAGTGTTTCACTAGGAAGCATGGTGCAGTTGACCGCTATATTGCAATTTGTGATCCAATGTTTTACACCACCAAAGTCACTGAAAAAAGTTCAGCTCTGCTCTGTGTTGGATATTTTCTGCTGTGCACTTGCACTGTGGTTGCCATTGTTCACCATGAGGACAGGAGCAGTGTCAGTGGAAGTCAAGGGGTGAGGCTGAAAAACAAAATTCGAACTATTAGAGACATTGGTCAAACTTTGGGATTACCAAAATCAACTGTGTGGAATATCTTTAAGAAGAAGGAACACACTGCTGAGGTCCTTAATGACAAAGGGACTGACTGCCAAGTAAATGCCTCCAAACTCTAATGGTGGCAATTCATCCAACAGCAAGATACTGATCCCAAACATATTGCATAAGGCAATACAGTAAAGTAAAAAAAATATGAAGATAAAGAAAGAATGGCCAAGCCAGCAGTGAAGAGAAAGCTTAAGAGAACATGCCCCCAGAGCAAGCAAGAGCTGAAGATGGCTGCAGTAGAGGCTTGGTAAAGCATCACCAGAGGAGATACTCAGCACTTGGTCTCACAGCACAGGGCTGTGGATATGCAACATAGGCATCATACAGCTTCCTATTCAAAATCTGATACAGGAAAAAAGAGGTATATAGAATGTATGCAGGTAGATCTTTAGCCATTCTAAACAAGTGTGAAGTCACTGAAGACAAGTTGAGTGTCAAGTTACATTTACCCACCCATACGTCTTGTGTCTTGCAAGGTCAAAGCATCACTGTGGATTTTTTCTTGGAGTCTTGTATGTGTATTTTTGAGAGCTGACATCATTACATTGGTAGATGCTAGATATAATAAAGAGCATGTGACTTACTTGAATACTTGTGAATATATTGTATAGAGGACTGAAAACACTCTCCTGAACCAGAGCACAATGTCAACCTGTAAGAGGTAGTACATGACAAATCTGATGATAAAAAGAATGGTCACACCACCAAGCACAGATTCAGCGAGAGGTACAATGTTTGGATCTGTAGAGATGAACATAAGTACCAGATAGAATTTTAGGTTGTTTTTCTACCATGGATTAGTTAAGAAAACTGGATTACAATCAGATGGCACCTCAATTATCCTATCAAAATTAAATCCTATCAAAAAAGCTATTGAGGCTGATGCATTAGTGCCCTTCTCTGGCTGAGCCTTCAAACTCCTCAAACATGAAAATAATCTACGGACATGGCTCTTTAAGACATTTTGTGTTTTAATGGAATGGAATGGAATGGCAAATGGTATTAGAGACAAATAAATTGTGGAATGTACAACATTTCAGCACAACAGCAGCTGAAATAAAGAGGCTATTGGCCTGCAGAACTGTTTGTGAAAACAGGGTCTCTAGATCAGATAATAGAGTACAGCCACATTAAGGCCTTATCCTGTCAGTAGATTTTATGCTTTAATAGTAGGCATTCCCAAACATAGAAATCAAATCACCATCAAATCAAGAGTTGATGCTCAATGAGCATGGGCTTTTGCCCTGAAGCAGGTGTCTATATTCCCCTTAAACTGTGGATCATCCCTTTAACTGCAACTGTAGCTTCCATTTTTCACTCATAAGCCTAAGACTGCATAATTGAGATGTGATCATCAGTGACCCATATTATATTTAGTAAAGTTGAAACCCTTCAAGAGATTTGTGAATATACTTTAATAGTAGTATGTCTTGATGCATGTGTATCAGTGTGTATATAGACAAAAAGTTATAAAACGGAAAGCACAATCATGCTTGTTATGTGAACTAACTAAGAACTGCACACTGGCTATAGTGGGAGGGGAAGGGATGCTAATATGTTACCGAACTGAATGTTGTCACTTGTACTCAATGTCACTGCAAAACAAGTGTGTGTAGTGTGTGGGTCTGTACTGATCTGATCTACAAATATGTATTAAACTGCCACAGTGTCATTACTACTATTATAATACTACAGCTGCAACATCATGCAGACATGTAAATGAGACAATGTTAGTGCAGATACTGGGGTGGACTCAAATGTACAGAACTCATTACTATGTTGAAAGTTTGGAAAATATTCCTTCACCTTATCCTTACATCTTCAGATTTCCCTGTATGTTATGGCCACAATACACACACACACACACACACACACACACACACCCCTCTGGGGCTCTGAACAACTCCCAGTGTTTAGCCCTATTAGCTGCTGTTAATGGCTGTGTACTCTTTGACTGAGAAAGTTTTCACACCTGGTTTCATTAGTGCCATAGAGTACCACTGCAGTCAGAGGTGTTACTGCAAAACAAAACAAGCTCTAAAATTAATGCATGATGCAATCATTGCTAAGTAGACCAACAACTAAAAGTAATCAGTATATCAGTTGACGACCCATTGTTGTTATTACACTTCTGTATATGAGAGTATTTGTGGTGGCTGTGTCTCAGGCTTGTGCCATACATTCTCAAGTGACAGCTGTCACATTTCAGTGTTCAGAGACTGTAAAATCTAAGAAATCTGAGATGAACGCAGCCAGGACTCTTGGTGTTGTTGTAGTTGTGTTTATTTTCCATATTATTGTATAGTATTGTAGCTTACAACACCTCAGTTGAGGTATCCACTGCACCAGTTGAGCTTTAGCTGTTGTATTACAACTTCTGTCAAAACCCAGTAATCTATGTTTTTTTCTATCTCTGGTTCAGAAAAGCGGACAAAATTACTGAATGCTTTGTCTCTGTTTGCACACATATATTTTGTGTGAGTCAGTCATATCATTTGAAAGACTGAAGCCAGACAATCATCTTTAAAAAAATAAACATTGCTGTAGACACTGTTATTTACTGCTGCTAAATATGGACAAAATTACTGTATGTTGATCAAATATGAATTCACCTATATATCTGTCACTACCAGACATACCAGTGCTTTCATTCTGTGTTAGGATCTGGGAGTTTGGAGGCCAGGTCAACACCTTAGGTTCTTTGTCATGTTCCTCAAACCATTTCTGAGCAATTTTTGTGATGTGGTGGTAGCATTGTCCTGCTAGGAGTGGCCCCTGCCATTGGAGACTGTTGTTGCCATGGGTGAGTATGCTTGGTCTACCACAATGACCAATATTATTCACTTCACTTGTCAGTGGTTTAATGTCATGGCTGATTGGTGTATATTCTGTGTGATCTGACATTCTGTGACTACAGTGAGACTTGTGAATTTCATTTTCATGTCAGTTTTCCTGCCAAAACACAGTTCTGAATGGGGAATAGGTTTTATGGTACATTAAGGAACTTGACTGATCATTATTGATCATCAACATATACATCGTACAAGAACAGTCCCACAGTCTGTCTAATCTGTCATCTGGGTTTGATGATGAATAAAATGGATCTAATTATTAGTCATTATTTAATCACCACCTGCTGATTCTGTCTTCTTCCCACTGAACCCAAAGCATAACAGATGTGAATAATTGCCCATAGTATTCAGAGATGGATTTAAAGCTTTAAGACAATTAAACCTTTGCAAAGACAATGACACCAAATGCTCAACAAATAAGGAGACACTGGACAACTTTTGTAACGGTGACAGGATGTTTAGAGTTTTCTGACTGCTGATCAGCTAATATATCTATGAGCCACTGATGATAGAGGGTAAATGTCACCACTCAGCCAATGGATGCACAATGTCACGCTTGCCCTAAATTAATGCAATTTAATCAATTACTGTGTCCATGATCACCCCCTTGTTGATTCATCTATTACTCACCATTCAACTTGAGATTTTCAATCATTGTCTTTTTGCATCAAGATCAGATAACAAGATAGTAATATTTGGGCATCAAGTGGAAGTAAAGCAACATACTTCATTATTTTCTCAAAATATTAGGCTAAGTGAAGTAAGTAAAGTAAAACAAATAAATTATTAAATTAGTCAGTGTTTTGCTAAAATGGAGCAAAGCTTGCAAGCTAGTTCAGGCAGGTAAATGTCACTCTCCACAATTATCTACCATACACAATCTGCCAATTTAGTGGTCTGTTTAAGCTGCAAAAAATTCCTATCTCTCTCTTTGCCTGTCAATGCCACTGCTACTCTGTATCAGTATTGCTGGCTGTTGTTTCAGCCCCACCACCAAACTGAACAATTATTAACACTAACCGGCAGACAGTCCACAGGCAGCAGGAGTCAGGAGTAATGTCTACAGACTCATGGATTAAGAAGCACTGAAAAAAAGAGTAAGCCAAGCTGCCTATACTGAGCAACAAATTAATTTCTTTATTTTTTGAGTATGGCTTTGAGCACATACCTCTAGCTGCCGTGTGGGACCATGTAACTTGGGAGCACAAATGACCAGGGGAAGGAACTTCTCTCGCCAGCTTGCCACCTGTCCACTACATGAATGAATTATCAGACGTCTAAAGCATCAAGTCCTTGTCTTTATGTAATTTCAAACATTACCTTCAGTAAACCTTAATCTCTTTCATGCGCAACAATGCTTCTGTCAAGCACAAGTCATTTTTTGGCCAAATTGTGATCTCTGCCTAACTTTACTCTCCTACCACTGCTGCATCACCCTGCCTTATTGCCTATGTCAGAATGCTTGTCAGAACGCTTGTTAGAGTCTAAAATCACTGTCTGCTTTAGTCAAAGAGATGACTTTGACTTAGGCATTTTTGCCGCTACATACAAAGATGGCAGACCGCATGAGAAAGAGTGCTCCGCTGACCACAAATGAAGCATTAGCTCTTCTCTTTGAGTTATTTGGTAAGCTAGTTCATATTTCTTCAACTTTGTAGACAGTAAATGTACTTTCAGTCAATCAAAGGGGTTAGGAACTGTGTGTTTAAACTTTTAATCACATTTCTGCAACAAGGTATGATATAGTAGTGTAAGAGTTAGCTAATACTAGCAAAATCTTACCAAGAATATTTGTCTCATTTCTAGTCCAAACAAATCTCTTTACACTTAAAATAAGACACATCACCTAAAAAAGCAACTTGTTTTTAGATTTTGAGGTTTTGCAGTGAACCTGTTCATTTACCATGGTTTACTGGTAACATTCAGTAGTACTTTATTTTCTTCTGCTTCAGGGTCAGGAAATGAACTTGATACCAATTTAGAGAAGGACTTAGAGAAGGATTTAGATGACAGTGGACCTGAGATAGAAGGAAATGACATAGACACCAGGCAACAGATTGAAGAAGAAACAGCCAGTAAAGCCTCCACAGCTGATTCTGATCCTGATTCATGGTCAGAAAGTGAACACGATGACTCTGTCTTGGATGAGGACTATAGACCTGAGAAAGATGACCGCCCAGATAATGATAGTGATGCAGACACAACTCAACATAGTGAGGAAGAAACAGGAGAGGAGGGAGGAGGTGAGAGGGAAGAAGAAACAGGAGCTGCACTTGAAGCTTCTGCTGTTAAACATCACAAGCGTCCAAGGTCACATATGTGGAAGCGACAGGTAATAAAAGAGAAGCGTCGTAAGGGGGAGAGTTACAAGAACACAACGGGACAGGAGAGACAGGCAAAGACCATGGGCCCACCCTGCACATCACAGCACTGCTTAAGGTCAAAGAAACGAAGTTGTGAACTGCTGAGTGAAGAAGAGAGAACGGCTATCTTCAACAATTGCTGGGCCATGCCCTCCTGGGACACACGCAAGCTGTATATCCAGACTTTAGTGAAACATGTAAGTGACTATCAGATATAGCAAATTTGTCATCTCTACTGCCTCCTTAGCTCATCAGCCTGTACTTCATTTCACTCCAGGTTTAAATTTAATGTGTCTTGATTGGCTATTTTACTTTCCTTTAACTACAGGTGCCTATAAAGCAGAAGAAAGGTGGTGTTTCATCAAGGAGAAAAACATCCCTATCATACTAACTGCAACTGGCAGATAGATGTAAACTACCTGTGTGTAAGAATCTTCTCTGTTCAACCCTTGGCATCGAACCATTGGATCATGGTTAGTTGAGGACATGAAAACCAAAACTGATCCACCCAAACCCAAGATCAATAAGACTGGTAAGTGGGTTATTATATCCAGGAATGGTATGACTGAAGGGTTAAGATGTTAGTTGGCATCACATTACTGCCATCAGGTTCCCTCCTATCAGGATAAGAAGTTTCTGGAGCCAGGAACAGTTCTAAGTGACCTTCACAAGGAATACCAGAAAGCTGCTGGTGAAAGTGGTGCATGTGTTGTGAGTGAGACATATTTCAGAAAAGTGTTCAGTGAGCAGAAATACTCTGTGTTCGTACCAAAAAAAGACCAGTGCGATGTGTGTATTTCTAAGGTAGGAAATATAGATCAGGACACCCTTGCTACTCACACGAAATTAAAGGCTCAAGCTCAAGCTGAAAAAGATAAGGATAAACAGGAATCCAGTGAAAAACTCTCAGTGTGGACAATGGACCTTCAGTGCGTTCTTCTGTGCCCCAAGACAAAAGCAAGCACGATGTACTATAAAACTAAACTACAGATGCGCAACTTTACTTGCTTCAACGTGGGTAACAAAGATGGGTATTGTTATGCCTGGGAGGAGCATGAGGGCTCCCTCAGCAGTGAGGTTTTTGCCCATCTGCAGTGCAAACACTTTGAGTCGGTCCTAGGGGCCAACCCAAACATTGAAAAAGTCATAGTCTGGAGTGATGGCTGCAGCTATCAAAATCGGTGTTGTACCATCACAAATGCATACATAGATCTGGCCATGAAGCATAGTGTCACAATAGAAGAAAAGGTTCTGGTTGCAGGGCACACACAAATGGAGTGTGACTCCATGCATAGCCTCATTGAACGGCGCACCATCAAAGATATTCACACTCCACGTGACTACATTGTCAGTCTTCGAGACTGCACGTCTGCATCCATCCCCATACAAGGTCACCCAGCTATTCCACAATGACTTCATGAAGTTATCTGGGGCCTATGTCACCAACATTTGACCAGGAAGAAAAGTTGGCGACCCCACAGTCCATGACCTTCGGGCTTTCCAGTACCTGGCAGATGGTCGAATCCGGTACAAGTTGGATTTTGAGTCTGACTGGGAGGACCTGCCTCAGCGACTCAGCATCCACTGGGTCCCACTCTTTCCTGCCCAACGCCAATTACTCTCAGGAAATTCAATGACTTGCAGGCAATGAAACCAGTACTACCAAGAGTGGCCCACCAGTACTATAACAACCTCCCTCATCAGTAGACAGTGTGAAAACAAGTTCACACAGCACCTGAGCGGGACTTTGGTTAAGGTTAGACAAGTGCAACATCCTGGTTAAGGTTAGACATTTAAAACAACTTGCTTAAAGTTAGAAAAGTAACACCACTTGGTTATGTTTAGGAGAGTAAAACAACGTTGGTTATGTTATTGTTGTGTTTATATGTAAGAGAAAAATTGCCTAAGTCAAGGCATATTCTGCCTGAGTCACTTTTATTTGTTATGCAATCAGTGTTGTGTCTTACTTTTTCTGGAAACTTGTTTACACATCTGGTTGAACTTTCTGTTACAATATCAATAAAAAATACCAATGTGCTTGCTAAAAAATGTGTTTTTTCTTGTTTTCTGAAAATGTTCAAATATGACTTAGGCAACTATGCTATTAGGCTAACTGAGTGGGTGGTGTATTTTTACTGTTTGCTTACATTGCAGCAGTTGTTCACAGTGGCTTTTTTTTTCTGAAGGCCATTCATATTTCAGAAATCTGGTCATGTAGAACAACTAAAATAACCACACAATTGCCTACATTTAAACAATAATAGAATAAAGGACGTTTAGTAAAAGTTTAGTAAAAGTATTAAAAGAGGAGGCAAAACCAAAGTTTTGCACAACATAAGTTTATATTTAAAAAAAAAAGGGCTAAAGTCTCACTATGGGCGCAGTAGAAGAACAAGAAGTAGCAGGAACAGTATATTTGGGGGCCATTGCAAATAGCTACTGTATTGCAATCTAAAGGGTAATTGTCAGTGTCAGTCAAAGTATAAACACTGGCACAGGCCCTTTTCAACTTTCAGCTTGGTATTGACCACTAACTATAATTAACATAGTCTGCTGCTAACAAGGCTTAGATAGATAGATAGATAGATAGATAGATAGATAGATAGATAGATAGATAGATAGATGTGGTGTGGGAGGGGAGGAAGTAAAGAGATAAATCAGCTGTATGATGAAGCTTTGATCAGAAAGCTGTCAGAGCACAGCAGCTTCTTTTCTCTCTCTGATGATGGAAGCACTAGAAGAAACTGAACTCTGCTTTCCTCAGCTCAACAACTCCTGCAGGAAGATGACAGGTCCTCACTTGAAGACCACGCTCGTTTGCACTGTGCTGTGGTGCATCATCTGTGCTCACTGTGGTTCTTAACCTGCTGGTCATCATCTCTATCTCACACTTCAGGCAGAGATAAATCTCTCTTCATGACCTAAGTTTTTCTTTTATTTCATTATTTATTTATTTGTTCAAATTCAGGAAGAAATGGCTTTGAGCTAGGCAACATATCTCATGTCTCATTTACATCTCAGATCAAAACAATAGCAGATTACAACAAACAGCTGACATGAGTTTTATCTTTTTGTTTAACATGTGATACACTGTGTTTGACACATTTTTATATTTACCATTGTTATTTTTAAATTTAATGATACGTATGATTATGGTGCTTTTGAGTCAGCAAACGTGACAATTGTAAAAACAACATTGTAAAAATGATTAGTATTTATTTCTCACATATCAGGCTCCTGTACATCCACTAACCCTTTCTTGAAGGATATAAATAGTGCATAGGTCTAATATTGTGTTATTCCGGCCTTTGATCAGTGCATGCTAGATATGTGCAAATAGTTTTACCATTGTAATGCTGTGTTGTATTTATGCATGTTAATGCTTTTAGACACTTAATGGTTTTAGAATCATAACTGCTAGAAACACTTATTTCTACAACCACTACATGTAACAGTGTATTCAGTGTTGATATTCTCCCATTTCAGACAACTCCACACCACCACCAACTTCCTCCTCCTCTCTCTGGCTGTTGCAGACTTCCTTGTGGGTCTCCTGCAGATGCCAGCTGAAATCCCGCTGTTTGGTGGTTGCTGGATGCTGGGTGACTTTATGTGTATTGTGAATTACTTTTCAAGTTTCCTCATTGTCAGTGTTTCAGTAGGAAACATGGTGCTCATATCAGTTGACCGGTATATTGCAATTTGTGATCCAATGTTTTACACCACCAGAGTCACTCTGAAAAGAGTTCAACTCTGCATTTGTTTGTGTTGGATATTTTCTGCTCTGCACAGCACTTGGATAATGAGGGATGTCCTCAAACAACCACAGAGGTATAAGTCTTGTTATGGAGAGTGTGTAGTCATACTTAATTATGTTGAAGGAACTGTTGACATTGTTGTGACCTTTTTAGGCCCCATTGTAGTCATTACATTTCTGTATTTGCAAGTATTTGGGGTGGCTGTGTCTCAGGCTCGCGCCATGCGCTCTCACATTACAGCTGTCACACTTCTACATTCCAAGGCTGTCCGAGCTAAAAAATCTGAAAGGAAAGCAGCCAGGACTCTTGGAGTTGTTGTAGTTGTGTTTATTTTGTGCTCCTGTCCATATTATTGTTTCATTGTTGCAACTGAGAATGATTTGATAGAAGTAACATCTTCAGAGATCCAGATGTGGATGTTTGGGGTTTGGCTACTTTATATTAACTCCTGTCTAAACCCTGTGATCTATGTTTTCTTATACCCCTGGTTCAGAAAATCTATTGAACTAATTTTTACACGTCAGGTACTGCAGCCAGGCTCATGCGAGGCCAATTTAATGTAGAAAGTGACTGCGATGGATTGACCAAAATCTTTTCTTTTTTTAAAAATATTTTTATGTTGTCTTTGCTAAACTGAATTTACATAGCCCAAAGTCTTGACAGTTAAGAAAAATATGGTCAAAATGAATATAAGCTGACTAAATATGAATTTTCATTCTCATACTCTCATTCTCATACTGTAGTGGCATTCTTTGTTTGGGATTGCACATGTATACTGTGACTGTGACTACAGTTATCCTACGTGATAACAGATAACTTGCTGAATTGGTGTGTGTGTGTGTGTGTGGCGGGGCAGGTGGGGTGGGGTATGTGTTGCTGTGTCCTATAGGGATGCCAGCTAAAACTGATTTCCAAATGAGAACCAGGTTTTAGAGTAAAATAAGGAAATTAACTGCATTTTATTATTTCAAACCATTATAACCATTGATATCTACTTATGATACTAGGATATGATAAAGTGACATAAAAGCCACATACATGCATTTCAGTTGATACCTCAGAGTACTGGTACCTTTTTATTCTGGTTCAAGCACAGTTATATGGTGACTTGAGGAAATAGTATTCAGTTTTTGAAAAGTAAATATATGTAAAATCCATTTCTTTTTTGGACATTGATCAAATGGAACCAACAAGAGGATCAATAAAGTATGGGACTGATAAGCAGTATTAGTAAGAGAATCTGTATAGATAAAATTCTTGTTACTGAGAAAATTAAAGTAATTGTGCTGATTGAGGGAGGGTTTCTCAGTGACAATGTAGCCCAGGGTGTTGATTCTAAAAGAAAGAACTCTGCATGACCTGCTCCCTCTGCAAATGGGTCCTGGACTTCATCACTGTTCAGAATGTGCAATGCATTGGCCATCTCTCTGCATCTACTCATCACTTTTTTAGCTAGAATATCCAACTGTGATATTTGTTTGGACGAGTTGACTGTGCACTATATGTATATATATATACTCCACACACACACACACACACACATATGTGTGTGTGTGTGTGTGTGTGTGTGTGTGTGTGTGTGTGTGGAGTATATATACATATACATATACTCCACATATACATTCACCTTCCTCGCTCACGCCTCCCTAACCCTAGAATAAGTTCAAGAACAGCAACATACTTAGGGTATATGTTCAGCCAGGTGCCAAGAGGTTCAAATGTTTCTTTTTCCTTTGGTATATACCAGGTCTGACCCTCTAAATATATGAAACAATCTGAGAATTCTAACTTTTCAAGTGTTTGGTATTGCATCTTCAAAGATGACATACAATCGTTACCCTCTTTACTTTTTGTAGTCTACACAGTTACAGTTGTTCCTTAAGCTTCTAAATTTTTTGAAAAGTTGGAAGTGGAACTGACTAAACTTGGCAGCACTGCCAGAAGGAGGAAAGTACCAAGATGCCAAGTAGCTGTGAGTTATCAGCAGGAGGAACTCTGTCAGCATTTCCCTTCCAATCAAAGTGGATTATCCTGGTGGGTTACGTACCCAAGTTGATTAGCATTAAAAATTTAATTCCTGAAGTGTTGAGATGTGTGTTATTTTACCTCACGGAATGTCATAGATATTGTTATCACATATTTTATAACGTTTTGTCTTCAATGAAATGGAGAAATGTTAGAATTGCTGCAAATTAGTGTAAAGGCAGGTAGGTCAGGGTGTGGGACGGCCACTGTGTTGTGGGTAGACGTGGAGTGTTCCATATCGCTTTGGCTTGTCTGCTGTCGATGGGCTACATTCCATTTTGAATTGCCCTCGGTCTGCTGCAGTCCAAAAACTGTGTCTCTGTTAACAAATGCTGTTTGATAGCCCATGACTATAACATGAGAAATGGCTAATGGAAATGGCTAATTTTCAAGAGTTTGGTGGCATAGGCAATATTAAATCATCGAAGCGGACGTGCCTCTTCTCCATAGCAAAACAGCTGAGGATTATGGGTATTGTTGAGCCCAAAACAAAACTGACTGAACAGAAACTTAAAATAGAGAACAGCAATGGCAGACACTTAAAACATAGCAAACATATAAGAAAAAACAGGAGTTTCCCTGCTGCCTAGACTAAATACATGGTGAGGACACGAAAGTTATTTCTAATTGAATCCAATGGCACTTGTATACTGCTTAAAACTAAATAGATTTTTACTTAGTACAGTTCTTTAACTTAAGTTCAATAAGTGTAAATAAATGGCAGTGCATTTAATATAAACATTCAATTTTTTTTCTGGGAAAAAAAAACTTTATTGTAATATTTTCCTTCATCTCCCAGACAATACCCAGAGCCCTTAGTACATTTTATACTATTTATACAAGTTAAATTAATTATTTATATGAGTTTAGTTAAGCAACATATAAATAACAGAAAATGACCAAAAAACAAGTACAAATAAACAAAAACAAACAAAAAAATGTGATACTTACATATTTACACCTTTTATTTCACATATTACATATTGCATTAATATATTACATTAATACATGATCATTTGGTTTGATCAGTCCTTCTTTATCCACATTATTCTTCAGTCTTCTTCTGGCATGTCCACAGGTGCAGGCAAACTCAGGATAGCCCAGACCGTGTGATTATCTGCACACCAGGTGTGAGCTGCTGTTGTTGAGTTTTTGAGCAAAGCATTTTCCATGTTTTCTTTATCAGTTATACACCGCCTTCACAACATGCTGCACATGATACAGTTATATGAAATGTGCCACTTGAAAAGTTACAGAGGCTAAAGGAGTCTGTTGAGTTGGCATCTGTAGTACCTTTGTGTGCACCAGTGCTGTAGCCTCGACTCAGTGTACACCTCAAGTTTCTGGCGACAACAATGCATCTCTGAATTTTCTTTCAGAGAATTTTCTCTGTGGGTGGGGGATTCAATACAATACACATTTGCATTGGAAACCAGCTACTCTCTGAAACATACATATCCTAACCCCATCATAAGTTCAATAGGGCAGTTTTCTCAGGGTAGATCACCCTCTTTCCCCTCACTGGCATGTAATACCTCATCTCCTTCCAAAACCTGGAAGAGAGAGAGTGGGATGGTGGCAGCTGTGTGTCCTGTCCACCTTTCCCCTCATCCTCTCTCCTCCTTATACCATGACCCCCTCCTTTGCCTCATCCTCAGGTACTTCCACCAACACACAGCACCCTGCTTCTTCCTCAGGTGACGCACTGACTCTGGGAAGAGAGCCAGCTGAGCCGGGGTTATCTCTTCCAACTCAACCAGAACCACCTGTAAAATAGCACTCAAATTAGAAACAGGATGCCTTTTTGAGCATGTGACATTGAACTTAAATGGAAACTGAACTGAAATGAATGAAAGAAAATTTAACTAAATTAATCAAACCATTACTGAATCATCCTGAGTGGTTTTCCCCCTTTTGAGTTGATACAATTAAATGCAGTAAGTTGTGTACTGTGAGTGTTCTGAGGAACTTAACACTAATACAACTTTTGGGCAGAAGAAAATCACATTACACAGCTCTGACATATTATCTCTGTCCACAGTTCATATTAGCGATATCCCAGGCTGATCCTAAGGACCAGTTGGTATTTCCACGTTTTAATAGATCAAATAAAGCTACAATAAAGCCAAACAAATTCTAATCCTTTCTTTGTGAAATTTAATGGATTCACTAAGCTCAGATGCAAACAAATCCATCATCTCCCCTCCGTCGTAATTAGAAAAGAGCAATGCTCACGATTCGATTCACTCATGATACATCTAAGGATATGCGAAGAAAGAATGGAAACAAACTAAGATCTTAGAATTCTTATTTATTCCTTCTTAGTGTGAACAGCAAAAATGAAATATCTTTCTTGTTGTGGCAAAATGCAATTTCTTACAGTGCTTTCCTTATTGTAAACTAAATTCCAGTTCAAATGTAAAAAATAAAATATTTCTTGCTGTTAGTCTCTTATTCTGCAGATTACAGTCCAAACAAGAGGATACTGTATCGACCATAATACAGTATAAGGCAGTATTTATGTCACGGTAAAGGTAAACGGTTATGTTACGTTTCCATCCATTACAATCAATATTCTTTTCGAATGGAGTGAGTATTAGTGTAATTACGGTACACTGCGGTAGTGTTGCTTTGTGGACTTTGTTTAGCCTAATTATGTTGCTAAGCTAGCAAGTGTTCACGGTTTGTGTATAATGAGTTTTTCAGAGTAAATCAGCCTTGAAAGTGTCTGGTTAGTTCAGTTTAACCTGCAGGAGTTTGTGGTTAGTTATAGTTATAGTTATAACATGATCTGCTGCTACAGAAGGAATAAATTAATCACAGCATCTCCTGACATCTTTACTGCAGAAATAAAAGGTGGGGTATATCTGTCAAACAGCTGAGAATTACAGCTGTTTCAGATGATGAATCTGAAAAATATTAACTGTAAAGAAAATAATGATGAGAGAAGGATAACACTGAGAGAGGGAGCGACTCTCTACAGCAGACGTGTCAAATCTGGCCTGCTACTTCATTTTATGTGGCCCGCGAGAGCTTTCACAGACTATGATTATCATAAGTCCTATACCGCTTTACGTAAGTACAGTGAATGCATCTCGATTTTGTTACCTGTACAATGAAAGCATTAAGCCAATGGATGGCAGTGTCTCAATATCAGCCATTTCCTACAGCAGTTTTTAGTCTGTGATGGAGTTGGGGGGGGGGGAGTAAACAGTCCCGAAATATCCAAGAGAAAAAAAGCTGATGCAGAGGGAAGAATGCATGTTTGTGCTGTATGAAATACTATACAGTATAATACTGATACAGCACAGCCATTTTTTAAGAAGCGTGAAGGCAGACTTGTCTCTAAGTGAGGAACTCTTTGATGTGGCTGCCATGCACGGGACGACAAAGGACAGGAACATCTTCAGTGAGGTGGAGTAGTCCATAGGTAAAATTAAATTACTCTGGTGGGGCTTATTACCAATGGTGAGACTGCCATGTGTGGTAAGAGAACTTGGTTGGACTGGTGAAAGAGAAAAAAAAACAATTGCCACACACCCCTGATAACTTACCTTTCAGTTATTATTAAAACTAATAATAATTGATTGCAGAGGCAGTTATGTATTATGAGAGAGTAGATAGATTTATATAGTCTTACATTTAAAACTGGCCCTTTGAGATTTACCACAATACTGATGTGGCCTGGGAGTGAGTTTAACACCCCTGCTCTACTCACTCAGTCAGCTGATTAGTGGTCATTAGGAAAGCGAACTGTCTACAAATGTCCGACTCAACAGGACCTGAAGCAGCCAGATGCACTGTCAGAGAAAACTATAGTTCAAATCTACTTTAATTTTATTTTATTTTTTTTACCAGTCTTTTGTACGGAGCACAGTGCAATCACTCACAGAAGTGAATGATTACTTCAGGACACAGAGCTCACTTCATCAGTCACATCACCATACCGTTTTTCAGCATCAGGATACATATCGTAACGTTTTCTGAATCACGATGCATTGTGTGACGGTGCGTTGTTACACCCCTAATTAAAATGACTCAGATTGAGGTTGGGGCCAAAAAACTTAACCTGGACATCTCAAGTTCATTTTTAAATGTCCAGTAGACACAGGGAAATGCTAGCATGAATTTTAATTTGATTAACTCTCTACCTGATAAATGCAAGTGTAATAAATATTCACTCTTCTGTAAACTTTGTTTTGATGTCTACCAACTCCTGGCTCTTTAGCTGCTAGATTTTCCACTTCCTTCAACATCTATCCACTAAACTTGTCTGTCTGCTCTTTGGTGCTGGGCTGGTAGTTTACAGTGGGTTTAACAGTGCTTGTTTGCTGAAAATACCTACCTGTTGCTGCTGGAAATTGGATTGATGAGAGCAGTAATACAAAACTATACACTAAATGGGCTGTAAATCCTTTGCTGATACATCACTGAGAACCAACCCTTTCACATTATTGATTGTTAAATATTTACTATTGGGACTTTGATGGGGGACTTTGCTGTCAGCCCTGGGTAAATAAATTAATTATATCAAGAGTGACTGGACCATATGCAACCTAGGATTAAAGTAGGCCAGATCTAGGTTTCATTAAACCAGTGAGTATTAGTACCTCCACAACAGCTCTTCCTATATGAAAGTATTTTGTTGTAGTAATTTGTAGTGGCAAAATTTGAATATTGAATATGCATCAGCAAGTCTGTTTTCTCACCTTGAGTGATCCCTCCACCAGCGCTCTGTGCATTGCTGCCATACACTCCAACTGCTGCCTTGTGTCTTGATAGACTTCATCGCTGCCATTAAAACTCATACTGCTACTGCTGTCATCGGTCTTGCTTTCGCTGTTTTCGTTGTTGTTACTGTTCTTAGAGAGGTGGTTGTTATTGTTGCTGCTAGTGCTGCTTGTGTGTCTTTTGCTGGTGAAAGTGGAGGCGGTGTAGACCAGAAGGAGGCGGCGACTGGCTTGTATATTTTCTTCCACTGAGTCCACGACAGCTACAGTGAGGAAACAGGATGAAGAGAAACCTTAGCTTCGTAAGTGATGAGTACAATAGTATGTTAAAATTAACACTGTAGGGTCATTCCATGTCAACACAGGCCTTGCAACTCACCAACTTGGATTTGCTTCATACTTAATAAATAAATTATGCCACCCAACAAGTAGAATGCAAAATTTTCATCTTGAATCCTCTTAAGCGTCTGAGGTATGAAGGTTTTAGAAAAGGGTTGTTTCCCGAATGTTGCCAAAAAATTATTTCATAAAAGTTTCACAAGTCATCGCTTTTGAACTATCCTATGTGCTTGGATTTTTCAGGGATTGTTCTGCATTATTAGATGTCTTTAACTTGTAAAATGGTTGCATAAAAATATAGTTTATTTGCAATTATTAGTATATTTGCAAGTTATACTCATGTTATGGAAATCAAATTTTCTCATTTAAGAATGGTATATGATATGATATCAAACCACTGGAAAGAGCATGATTTAATTAGAAAACAAAATGTAAAGTTTTGTCTTAGTCTGAGGGAGACACAAGGAGAACAGAAGCAAATGGTTTCATAAACAAAACGAAAGATTTATAAGAAGATAAGTATGAAGCAAATCCAGGATGGTCAGTCTGAAAATGTTTCTAAAATCTGTTGATTGGAGTTGGAGTTACAATGGAGTAAAATTTTCAGCCGACTACTTTCTTAATGTTTCAAGTCAAGTCACCATTACTTTATATAATGTTATAACTCCAGTCTTAAACCAGATGAGGATTTTTGTCATGAGACATCTGGATCTTCTGTAATCAGAGAAACAAGCTGAGTAAACAGCCACTCTCAATGTTCCATGTCCGTATCATGGAGAAACATTGTTTTTTTTTTTTTTTTTATATGAAATTGCTTTATTCAGTGGGGCCTCGGTGGATAATTCAGCTCCCAGTAAAAACCTCCTGAACGATGGACACTGAAGGAATCCTAACCTAAAAACAAGCAAAGCATCTAGAAACAACATGAGCTAACGTTAGCAGCAGCTCAGTTAACATTTTGAACGTGAAGCTACTAAAACAATGACTCGTTCAAACACCATTAAGCATAACTTTCTCCACCAAGTAGGTGATTTACCATGCCCGGGCAGGCAGTCACGGCCTGCTATGAAGAGTTTGTAGCCACAGGCCTTTTCCAACACTTGAGGCAGAGTGTGAAGGGCAAACGTCTCCACTTCCTTGCTGAATCCTACGGCACAGCGCTGTGGATATGCCACATAGGCATCATACAGCTTCCCATCCAAATCTGACAGAGGAAAAAAGAAGAGCTTATTTAGGTATATAGGTAGGTCTCAAACCATTTTAGACAAGACTGAGGTCACCAAAGACTAATTGCTTTTCTCACACTGCTTTATTCTTACAAGCAAATTGCAAGTGGAGATCCAAAACTTTCATTTAGAGCTGGGCAGTATGGCCAAGAAATATTTTTTTAGCCTTGGGATTAATTCATGATTTTAATCATTGTGGTTTTTAAATTAAATTCAGGTTATCCAGCACAGCTATGGACTGCCAGTACAAGATGCACCGACTAAGTAGAGGACAAACATTCAGTTTAATAATCGGTTTCAGCAGACATAGAGCAGAAATGTACACTCACTAATGGGTCTGCTCTATTTGTGTTACTTGAGAAGGCATTAGCCTGATATCTGCAGTCAGCTGGCTAGGTACCAATAGCTACCTAGCAGGCTGAACATACTGAATAAGTTCTGTAGACTTCACCTCTTATAACCAGATAATGCAGTCAACAAATACAAACCGAGAGTGCATATTAGGGTCCCAGACTCTTTTACTTAGTCAATCTGTTGACACTATTGACGCTGTCTCTGTGTGATACCCATTCAGACATTTTGTGTTTTGCAACTGTGTTTTTCCATCTTGGAGTGTAGTGAGTGCAGTAAGCATGTGACTTACTTGAATTACACACTTGCTGTGAAATATTACCTTTATTTGTATAGAGGACTGGAAACACTCTCCTGAACCACAGCACAATATCAACCTTAAAAAGGTAGTAGATGACAACACCAATGATAAAGAGAACTGTCACACCACCAAGCACGGATCCAATTGGAAGTATGATGTTTGGATCTGTAGAGATGGAAATCATAAATACCAGACACACAATTTTAGGTTGTTTATATAAGATGTACATAATATTGTGTAAAATGGCACCTCAATTATTCCTCTTTGAAGTGTCAGAAAAGGTATTCAGCCTTTTGTGTTTTTGCATTGGTGCCCTTCTCTGGCTAAACCTTCAGAGTCCTCAAACACATGAATAGTATCAAAATAAAACATTAAGACATTTTATGTTTTATTTCATGTAATGGCTAAAAAGTAATGTCAGAATGTTTGTAAAAATGTAAAATTCACTTTTTGACAGCTGTTTCACAGCTGTTTCATTTGTAATGATCATTTATCTGTCAGTGGTGTGGCATTTTTTGTCTATTAATTAAAAATTCAAAGAAGTGCAAGTGAGCATAATACTGCAATCCAAAATTGCTGTCATTCAGAAATATGGACAGTGTGAAATGCAAAGAAATGTGATTTGCACCTAAAAGCTTGCATTGCCTGTATTTTGTTCTGTGTTTCTCATTTTTGGTTTGCAAGTCTCAGATTTAGATTCTTAGTTTGGTTATGTAAATGTACAGGAACAATTTTGTGTTTATAGGTAATTACAAATCTGAGCAGACAAAAAGGATGTGTGGAGTTCCCCAAGGCTCCATTCTGGGACCTCTTCCATTCAACATCTACATGGCCCCACTAGCTCATCTTATGGAAGACAACAAGTTGCCATAATTATGCAGATGATCACCAGGGACTATAATCCCATACAAGCTCTGAGTAAATGCACTGAACAAATCAACAGTTGGGTGTGGAGGAATTATCTTCAATTCAACAGCGATAAAACTGAAATAATTGTTTTTAGAGACCAGGAGGAAAAGTCAGAGCTCAGCTTCAGTAGGACAAGTTAAAAACCACAAACCAAGCCAGAAATCTTAGTGTCATGGACTCAGACCTGTATTTTAACACCAACAACAGCCAGCTATCACCTCAATAACATAATGAGGATTAAAGGACTTAATTCTTAGCAGGAATTGGCCTCCTGTCTGTCAGAGAACTGATTTCAAAATAATGTTGTGGGTTTATAAAGCACTGAATGGTTTAGGGCCAAAATACATTTCTGATCTGCTGATATGAACCATCATCTGGGACCAGAGTTTATGTTAGCCAGCATATGTTGGCTTTTGGCTGGTATCCCTTGTTGTTGTCCAGTAGATGATAATATCACCGGCCAAAATGTCCGGTTAAAAATGTGCTACATTGCCTGTATAGTCTGTTATGTGACGAGTAACATTTGTTGACAACTGAGGGTATAACTAGTATTTTGAAACCTGGACGGTTTTCCCATATAAATGATTGACAGGGGCAAAAATCTCTGGAGCACTATTGATCAGGAACAGCATAACTGGCAAATAGACTAGGCTAGCAGACTCCCTTGTCAAAAACAGTATTTTTACCAAGCAGAACACAGGCGTTGCTGGAATACCATTGCTCACATCTGTTAGTATAATAATGTCATCAGATAATTATTATAACAACCTGAGCCTGTCAGTGACAAAACGAACCACCTGTGTCTGGGTTCACTCCTCCAGTTTAATACTGCACCCATCCCATAGATGTTTGATCTTATTAATTATTTATACCCAAAAACGTGATCAGGAGTCAAAAATAATGGAGTTATCTATTTTAACATGTAAACTTTTATCATTCAAAAATTTTACCTCAGCTGTTTCATTCACTGAGTGTTTTTCGACTCACATATTAACATTTAGCACAATGTCTAAGCAGACAGTCATGCTGACTACATAAATTACATTTGTTGGATCATAATATTTTTGTGCTTTGTTGTCTGAATGAATGCTGCTATATGGCTGTTTAGAACATATGTCCGGTAGTTGTTCTATATGGCCTGTCTGGGACATGTCTGCAGGTCTTAAATCAAGGCTGAAGATATTTCTGTTCGATGCTGCCTTCTATAGATAATCACTAATTTCTTACACTGCATTTTAACTTTTTCATAACATTTTTTGGAATATATGAATATACATACAAGCAGTAAAATTATAATTTCTCATAACTGCAAAATTCTCTCTAAAAGTTTCGTGTGTAATCATCAAATTAATTTGTTAATTAAAAATGCCAAATATTCACAGCTTCTACCCTCTCTAATATGCATATTTGCTTGTTTTCTTAGTCCTCTGTGATATAAAATAAATAATGATTCTTAGGCTTATTCTATACCCTGTACCTGCTGGTAGCAGAGTAAAATATCCTTCAGGATGGCCCCGGGAACTGTATGACCGACAAGTGTAGTTGATGTGAAAATCCTCCTCCCTCAGCTCAGAAATTATCAGCAGACGCTCCAACCATGCACCTTTATCAGGAACATCCTGGATGTTAAAACTGATGAAAATACATATATGAGAAAAAAGTGTCAACATAAACTTTGTTTATTTTACACTTGTTGTGAGGTGCAGATTTATCAAAACAAATTAAAGGAGAGGTAGAAGTGCTGACCTTGTTTGTGATGTGTAGACACGGTCAGAGGGTTGTGTATTGCGAATGAATTTGTCTCTGGCTATCCAAAGGATAGAAACAAAGGGCTTCCCAACACCGGGCACAAACACAAGGCATCGTTTGCTGAAACTGGACCCTAAACACATATACAAACAGTAAAACAAATTATACTTAACAAAACTATTACTCTTGATCCATAAACATAAATTTAAAGTTTCTAAATACTTTCCAAATAGTGTTTCTCACACAGAGTAATACACAGCAAATGTATGTCCACAAGGGCATTCCACGCTGGTGGGCATTCAGACTGAAAATAGTACCATGTTTATGTGTGAATGTATGTTTCAGGTGCCTAGTGAAAAGATGAATTTCGAACAATCTAGAAAGTCCATTTTATAGTTTATAATCCAGTGAGACAGGATTTTACAACTCCTCATTTTAGTCTCTGATTTAACAGTCACAAGGTTAACAATATAATAATAACATATGTTAAGTATTCTACCCTGCAATGCACTTGCATTTACTGTGGTACTCCCAAAGTCTTAGTCACTAAAATGATTTTAGAGTTTGAATGTAGATTTTCTTCAACACAATTTAAATATTGGTTTGAACCAACTTTAGTGAATTTGAACAATAAACATTTAAACTTGAAAACACCATATTTCTCAAAACATGTTACAGACAAGGACTCACCTATCTCTGCCTTGATTATTTCACTGGCTGGTTCTCGCACTTGAGGAACCAAAGAGTACACCTCTGAAAAGACAGGCAATATGAAATACAGTAACAGAGGCTGAGGTTTTCTAATCATGGAAATAAACAGCATATGGAATAACACCAAAGAGTTACTAGCTCTTTTACAGCTGCTCCCACTCTGTTGTTTGTGATCAGTTTAGAGTTGTGGGAATAATTTCCACCTCTTGGCAGCCAGCAGAGACCTTTGCTGTAATGTTTGTACTGTCTACCAGTGGGCGCTTGTTGTTGATTAAGAAAAGTCAAGTGTATTCTACTGTAGGAATCACGGTAATGTTGTGGACAAACAGCCTAAGGTTCCACTGTGTCAGGCACTTGTCTCTGTTCTCACCTCTGATCCTTGCATCAATTGTCTCTGACACGGATCCTGTGATGCCACCAAGGGTGAAGGTCAGAGTACAGGTGTAGGAGCCATTGTTTTGAGGTTCCACCCTTTGAATCATCAGTGTTGTCATATCCCTGTAGCTATATTTGCCTGTCCCATCCACTATGTGCTCACAACCCTATATGAAGAAAGCAAACATAAAATCAGGCTTTTTGTAATGACAATATGTAATAAATACATACTTTTTATGATGGTAGACAGCCATATGGTTAAAGAAGTAGTCCAGTAAGCAGAGTCGGGAGGCTTAGAGCCCATGGTATCCCATTTGTCTCAACGGAATAATCACATTTTGTCTGGGAAGAAGCCAAAGTCATTTCAGGGTAACCATTTTTCCCTACCTTTACCAACTTCTCTCCTGATTCATTACTGTAATAATCTCCTGATTCCATGACTCACTTTGTACCACTTGATGGAGGAACTGATGTTGTAGCTGTCCAGTTTACTCATATAGTCTTTCAGAGGGCAGGACAGGGTGTCAGCTACTCCATTCATAAGTGTCTGATCAACTTTCCTTGGCCTTCCACACTCGCCAGTAAGACTATCCACTATCAGCTTGGTGGCCTGTCTGTAGCACCGAAAAGGAGTTCTGTTGGAAAATTATGGACAAAATTACCTTTTGTTAACACACACAGCATTAGTCTGCTTACTAAGAGCAACTTTAATTTAGCTTCTTTACTCAGAGCGGATGACTACAATAAATCACTGGAATCAGTTCTGTCATTATCAAGAAAACATTCTCTTGAAACATTCCCAGCGCACCACATATCATTGCAAATAAACTCTCCATTAATTTGGATTTCAGCTAGATGGTGAGTTTTATGCTTTGTTGTTAGGATTATCTGATCAGTATGGCTTTGCTTATGAATAGCCTCCTCCATTTTTATTTATCAGATTAGCCTACTTAATGGTCAGTAAGGTAAGCAGTAGGTAAAGTTTATATCTCCCTCTGCTGGACCATGAGGCAAACTACTTCAGCGAGTCTGCTGCAGTCATAGACTGATTTTTAATTCAAACAGGTCTGGGACAGTTTGAATATCACATTTTCCCACAAAAAAATAAAAAAAATAATAATTTGATGTAAAAGTGGCTGGCCCTGTTGACATATATTCTACAGACTAGACAGACACAAACATGTCAGGACATTTGTTTTCACTTCTTTCAACTTCTATTGATATTCATATCTCTGCTGATGCTTGTGTACCTCACTATGGTCACGTATTCCCCATTGTCGTCCAGCGTTACGTTAAGAAACCACAGGGTCTCCTCTTTCACCAGGATTCGACCGGTCTGGTTGCTCATTTCTTGACCCGTCTTTGAATCATACCAGGTGATGTTGTATGGGACAGTTGTGAAGTTGAAGACATCTGGAGACACCAAGGTGCTATTCAGCTTTGCCATATCCCCGGGAACAGAGTAAACCCTTTCAAATTGGAGCTTGTAGTTGGTACAGTTCTCTGCAACAAGCACATATCAGTGAAGAATGGATTTGTCATTTAATCAGCAGCAAGAAATAATTGTCGAGCAGGCAAGGCCTAGACGGTTTCATTTATATAATAGATATCATTACAAAACCTCACTTCAGAGGAAATTTTAAGAAAAAAGGCTGTTGTCTTCGAGAGGTATCGCTTATTTCCTTAAGATCTATACAGTTTTTGTAATTTATTTTTTTCTTTCATGGATTAGGGAATGTTACGGCCCTATATTGAGTGTTTTTCTTTTTTGTGTGGTGTTGCACTCTCTCTCCTCTCCAAATGATTGACCCTCCTCCGTTACGCAGCCGTCCGTAATCTGCAGCGGAAGCAGAAAAGTTTACAGAGCATACAGTCTATTGGAAAGAGAGACTTCGGTCGGAGCCACTCTGTGCCGGTCGTGTCGGACGATTAGCCGCATGGGCTGTGTTAGCGTGATCCTACTCCTTTCAGTGGAAATTTGGAGTGTGTTTCACTGTTAAACCGTTTTCCTGTTTTGATGTGTGTTGATCGTGGTTTAACCTGGTTCCTGTGTTGTTTTGTGTTTCTGTTTGAAAACCAGTCACTTTTTATTGTTTAAATGAAACTCATATGAAACTCATTTTGGTTGCACATTGGTTCCGCTTTGTCCCCCCTCGCCGGGACGTTTTTCATTTGTTGCTTCCCCTCATCCCCTAGTTTTCGCTCAGGGAACGTAACAAGAAAAAAACATCCTTCATGAGAAATCTAAGTCTTTATCAAACCATCCCCTCTCGTTGGATGTTCTTTTCAGCCATTCAACTAGTAGCTCAGAGCTGCCCAGAGGACATTGACTCCGACTACCAGTATTTTTCCATGATGCGTTCTACCACTTAAATGATTTTTTCCAATTCCCTGGCAGGAAATGAAATAACTGTTGAGTTGTGCTTTGTTCCTATCATTCACCCCACAGTATGAGAAAACTGAAGCTGCTATGAGAATGTTGTTGGTGCACCATCATATATGATGTGTACATGGTGTACCTTTTAGTTGTGATGTCACTGTTAAGTCCATAAGTTTGAATTCAGGTTTCCCTTAATGTGCCTCACAGAAATGAGAAAATATCTGTCTTCTATATTTATTTACATTGGTACTGTGCAGGTGAGCTGCCTGTTATTACCACAACCATTCATGGTCACTGAGCTGTTGTGGAGTTAAATGTCTTCATTTCATCATTGTTAAAGTAGAATTACTCACCCACTCTTGTCCAACAGGTCTGTCCTCACAAAACATATTAACAAACAAAACATAACTAGTTATGTATATATCCATATAGCTGCAAAACCTTTTTGGGTCTTATTTCAGAATTCTGTGGAGTTAAACATTTTTGGCTGGTCAGGTTTTAATCCCAGCTCAGGGACTATAGCACTAAACATGTTCTGTCTTATCAGATGCAGTGGGACTGCAGTAGTGGCTTGGCAGTGTTTGCCCCCCCCCAAGAAAAGTCAGGAATCAGTGTGAGACTTCTGAAGAGCTCACAGGAGTTACACAAGTTCCTGCAGTAACAACAGTGGCCATGAGATGGCGATAAAATGCTTCTATAAAAACTAGAGGCAGCTGTTGGTCTAGGTCTGTTTTTCATCATAGCAGAGGTCTACTAGTATGTATGTAGTTGTATGGGAAGTGTGACTCATCTCACCTTGTACAAATCCTGTGCAGATCCCAGATAACCCGAGGACAAATAGAACACTTCCCAGCGCTGAAGTCAAGGCCATGGCTGGAAAACATAAATAAGCAATAGTAAGAAATAACCATATACTACAAGCCAGAATGAAAATGCTATAGCAGAAAAGGCTACAACAACAGCCTGATATTAACAGCGGTCAACTTACTGGAATCCCTCTGTCCAGTGACATGACAGGTCATAAGAGGCTTTGAAACACAGCAATCATCAGCAGTTTTCTTTCCTCTTAAAATCAAACTTCATTCTACCTTAAATTTCTAAAATTACGTCTCTCTTCCTCTCTCTGTACGTCCCCTCCCCCTATCCCATCCTTCCTCCCCCTCTCTCCCTCAGACACAGATGACAAATGTTCTGGTATTTCAGGAGTCATTTGTTTGGAAACCTCTGACAAAACGCTGCGTAATGCTGTGGAACTGGAAGGATGCCCAGCATTCCTGAACACTGCCAAATTCCAAGTGATTGTTCTTACTCAGCCTTGCCTGTAAATCTGTGAATGAACACTGTAAAACATTGGGGAAATCTAACATTCTCATTTTCTCCAAACTTACACAACTATTTCAATTACTGTGCTAGTTTGAGACAGCCATGTTTTTGGCTTCGAGTCTTTGTTACCATACCTATTTACAAAATATCAGTTTAAAGATTATATATTCAAATTACACTGTGATGACACTTTTGTGTAGATATTTGTGAAAATAACAACAATTCTCACCACTAGTGGGTGGTATTGGTTCCCTTTGACCCTATTATTTTGTCTCTGTTTATAGATGTTTTTCAGGTTTTAAGTTACTCTTGGTTCATGTTTTTATGAGTTGTGTCTCCAGTGTGATTAGCACCACCAATCACATTGACACTGATATGTTACCCCAAATATCTTGTTTTCTGATACAGTAGACTCATTGAGCACTTTATTGGGAGCACCCTGTAAACCTGTTTATTCATGCAGTTGAATAAGTAAGAATAAGTTGTGTGGCAACTTGAGGGAGAAAATATACACTTCTTGGTACACTTCTTTCCTGATCTTGCTGTTCATCAAACCATCTAATGTTAATTCTGTTCCACCTCACAATGACAAGTTGTCTGGGGGTCTTCCTACCCCTTTGCTGAGTATACAGAAAAACTGGTTCTTCATAAGTGCTCTGAGGCACTTTAGGCCGCTCTGGAGAACCTTTTTATGCTAAAGAACCTTTTCTTGCTGTTTAAGGTTCTTTGGGGAACTGAATTAAAGAAAAAGGGTTCTAAGTCATACCTTGCCGTACTTTTAGTGCCTTGAGGAACCTTTTTATGTTTAAAGTATAGCCCATATGGCTGTTGACCGTATGCCTAACCTATGCTGACTAACTTGTGGCTGTGTGCAGGAATGATTGTTTTTGTGGTCATTTTTTTTATTGTAAAGGATGGTAAAGGCAACTACTTTTTATATAGAGCAGTCATAAAGTAATGTAATTATAAATCATATTATGATTTTGTTACGTCGCAGTTGTTTCTCCTTCCCTCCCGCCTGACACAGAGCTGGAGACGACAGTTACGGTAAGTTTCGAAAAATATTAAGAAATAATTTTCCTGTTGTGAATTACTTGCTTAAGTTAACAGTAATTAAAATGTGCACTGAAACGCGGCGCCGAATTTTACTTTTAAATTTGCGTGTTTCTCAACATAGTTAGTTAGCAACATTAGTAAACGCTAAGCCGGTTAGCGAATTAGCTACATTAGCTCTTTAGCGTTATCTGCGTTAGCTAACGTTATTCGTCACTGTTGGAAAATTAAAGTCATGTACTGGATAATATGCTATTTTGGCATGTGATGGAGAGCAAAGTGTAGGACCATTTTCCTAAAATACGTCCTCCCCATCTATTTAGTGCTCTTGGCGCCAGGCTATCCCCCCTTGGCGCAGGCGCCAGGGTTGTACCAGGGACTCGCACTCAACTTTTTGTCTTGGCTTTCTCATGTTTTTTTTTTTCAAGAGTACTTTTTGACATTTCAGACACTATTCTGCATATGCACAATATTTTCATATTTTTCATGTGGAAGAAACTGCTGATACAGTCATCCTGAAGCCTGGAGATGAAGTGGACTTGACTGTTACCACTGCTCA